>NW_025814060.1:0-260195 GCF_018902025.1 Drosophila willistoni | reverse complement strand
GAGGATGGATTCCGCGACAGACTCGGCAACGGAAGGACTCAGTTCCTCGGAACATCTGCGCTCCTCTTTCGATGCCTGTACTGAACGCGGTCTCGGAGCCATGGAAACGGATCTAGGTTGACGAATATCAGGAAGCTGCCGGGACAAATAATGAGAAGCGGATTAATGTAGGACGATAGAACACATATTACTACTGGCAGCTCGGCCCTTCTTACTTGGGAGAAGGACCAAGTGCTGGACGCTACTGTAGTTTTACGTAATGGGTTTGAATTCTTTCTTCTGGAGGAAGAAAGATCAACTTTGCGACGGGACGCTTCACAATACCGCGAGCGGTAAGCAGGTCGACGACGCGGACATTGCCGTCACTGCCAGGGTGTGTCTGGTGGATTCGCCCGAGACGCCATTCATTAAATGGAAGATTGTCGTCTTTGAGTACCACCAGATCGCCCACTTCAAGATTTTTAGAAGGGAATCGCCACTTATTGCGCTTATGTAGCTCCTTCAGATACTCGTCTTTCCATCGGGTGCAGAAATGCTGACTCACGGCCTTCAGACGCTGCCACCGGTTAATGATAGACGGTACCTGATCCTTGATTTCAGGTTCCGTCACGGATAGCAATGGACCGCCAACTAGGAAATGGCCTGGGGTCAAAGCTAAAGAGTCGGTGGGGTCTTCAGACATAGGAGAAATCGGCCGCGAGTTCAAACACGCCTCTACCTTAGCCAGCAGCGTAGAGAACTCTTCAAAAGTATACCTTTGGTTGGAAGTGGCCTTGTAGAACAGAGTTTTAAAACTCTTAACTCCAGCCTCCCACAACCCTCCATGTGTGGTGCCCCGGGAGGGATGAAATGCCAGGACAGATTCTGATGGCTGTAGTGGATAATATTTTCTGCTGGGTAGAACTTAGGAAAGGATGCACCTACGAAGTTTTTTCCGTTGTCGGACTGCACTTGCTGGGACACCCTCGCCTCGATACAAAGCGAGCGAATGCTGCCAGAAATGCTTCGGTACTCAAATCCGAAGTTGCCTCAAGGTGAATGGCTTTGGTGGAAAAGCAAACAAAGACACACACATATCCCTTTGATATGCGGCAAGCGCGGCCGGTGAAACTCTTGATGTCGAAAGGACCTGCGAAATCTATCCCGGTGGTCGTGAAAGGTCGTGCGAAAGTAGTTCGCTGGGCCGGAAGGGTGCCCATTAGCTGTGATTGCAGCCTTCTTTTATAAATCACACAGACTTTGCATGAATTGACCACCGATTTTACTAGATTCCGCAGTCTTGGAATCCAGTATCTCTGTCGGATGAGACGGACTACCAGTTGGCTGCCCCCATGGAGAGAGATCTGATGCGTGAAAAGCACCAACAGCCGGGACAACGGACTTACTACTGGCAACAGAATGGGGTTACGCTCATCGTAACTAAGGGCCGCTGCTTGTTGCACGCGCCCACATGCTCGGATCACACCTGATGCGTCAATGAAAGGATTCAAATTGAGAATGGTGCTAGACGTGGGCAGAGATTTCTTCTGCTGTAGACACCGATGTTCCGTCGGAAAGTAATCACGCTGAGTGACTCGGATCAACGCCTGGAGTACTTGATTGATCTCGCTAGAGGTCACCTCCCCGGAGTAATCGTTTGGCAGTTTACGACACCTTCTGCCGAAACGGATCACATATGCTATCACTCGTAAGCACGTGCCAGATTGGAAAAACGAGATAATATCTCGTTGGCTGGCTTAGCGATCGCGACGTGGACCTTCACTACCCGCTTCTCCAAGGCAGTGTCTAGTGGGAGTGGTGTCGCTCGCTGCCAGGACTCTTGTGGTTCCCGTAGCCATGGTGGGCCGTGCCACCACAAATCCTTGTGTACCAATTCCTGCGCACTCAGGCCGCGGCTAGGGAGATCTGCTGGGTTGTCCTCTGAACGAACGTGATTCCATGGGGCGTCATTTGTTGCCGTCACAATCTTTGCTACCCGATTTGCGACAAACGTTGTCCATGTGCAGGGTGGCTTATTTAACCACGACAGTACGACGGTGGAATCTGACCAATAAAAAGCCTCCGCATTATCAACTGGAAGTTGCGGAAGAACTGCAGCTGCCAGTTCCGCTAAAAGTGTAGCTCCGCATAATTCAAGGCGGGGCAATGAAACCGTTTAACCGGGGCGACTCTAGATTTCGCTGCAAGAAGGCAGCATGATATGCCTTGGTCATTGCTAACGCGCACGTAAATTGCGGCACCATAAGCCCGCTGTGACGCATCGCAAAAACAATGGAATTGGATGTCGGAATTTGGGTCATGAAGAACCCATCGTGGAATTCGGATCTGGTCAAGGAAGGAGTAGCTCTTTGTAAAATCCTGCCACCTGTGATGGAGTTCACTGGGCAATTGATCATCCCACCCTAGCTCTTGTAACCAGAGCTCTTGCATAAACACCTTGGCTTGAATCACAAAGGGAGCCAGCCAGCCAGCGGGATCGAATATCTTGGCGATCTGCCCGAGGACTTCTCGCTTAGTATAAGCTGACTTGACATCTTGGAGTGAGATGACAAAATAAAACTCATCCGTAGTCGCTTTCCATCGGATTCCCAGTGTTTTCGCTGTGCTGGCCTCTTCGATGTCGAGGAAATCAGCATTCAGTAAATGACTCTTTGGAATACAACTGAGCACGCTCTTCACATTCGATGTCCATTTGCGCAAGGGAAAGCCAGCTGAACCAAGAGCGTCTTGAAGTTCATTGACCATTGCGATTGCCGTTGTTTCATTATGAGCCCCTGCCAGGACATCATCGACATACATATAGGACTTGATAATATCGCTAGCGAAAGGAAATTTGGATTGTACATCACTTGCGAGTTGCTGAAGTACTCGGATGGCTAAGAACGGAGCACAGTTAATGCCAAACGTGACGGTATTCAGCTCGTAATCACCAAGTTGCCCCTCTTTATTTCGGAACAGGATCCTCTGAAATGGCGTATGGATTGGATCGACCATAATTTGGCGGTACATTTTTGTGATGTCGGCATTGAAAACTACTCGGAAAAAACGCCACTTGAGAATCTGAGTAGTGAGATCGGACTGAAGTACCGGACCAGGGTAAAGTATGTCGTTGAGACTTACTCCGTTGGTGGACTTGCTAGAGGCGTTAAAAACTACCCGTACCTTTGTTGTGGTGCTGTCGGGCTTGAAAACCGCATGGTGTGGCAAATAAAAATTGTTATTAGTGCCGTCAAATGGAACCTGACGCATGTGGCCCAAGTCCAAATATTCTTGGATGACGGCGTCATACTCAGTTTTTGCCGGAATATTTTTAAGGAGTCGGCTTTCGTTTTTTAGGAACTGAGCCAATGCCCCTGGTCTGGAATGACCAAGGTTGATGTTGGTTGGATCTCGAAACGGAAGTGAGACCGTATATCTCCCGAAACATCTCTTCTTGTGGTCTTCTGGAAATTGACCTCGCAAACAGAGTCAGAATCTTCTACCGGTTTGCCCGGTAGATCCTCCACCTCCCAAAACCTTGTGAGAAGAGTTTCAAGTCCCTCCTCTCTGCTAACTGCGACCCTCGTGGTGAACGCGGCACATGAACTGACGGGGACCCCTTGCAACGGGCCTGAAATGACCCAACCGAATCTTGTCTCTTGAGCCATTAAAGATCCGCACACTTCGGTCTGGATGCCGGAAAGAGTCACCGCTGGTATTACATCAATGCCAAGGAGTAGATCGATCTTTGCCTTTAATCTGAAGGAGGGGTCGGCTAGAGGAATATTGGGCATTCCTTCCAGTGTGGCTTGGGCTATCGTACATGACGGCAAATCATCAGCAACTTGGGACAAGACAAACGCTTCTATCTCGATCTGGACTGGAGGTCCATGCGATGACCGAATGCTTATGTGACAGACCTTCAAGGTTCTATTGACCTTTCCGTTAATGCCTGTCACTTCGGCCCTGACAGTTTGGAATGGTAACTTCATGAGTCGGAACATTCTTTCGGATATGAAATTGGCTTCAGAAGCCGGGTCTAATAGCGCCCGTGAAGCATAAGTAGTGCCCTTGTGCCAAAAGTCCACGATCGCTGTACCTAGCAACTTATCTCGTGAGGACCTTGCCTCAGAGGTAAAGTAAGTCCGGACAATATTGTGCGAACTGGGCTGAGCTGGGACCGACGTTGGATTATTCTCCGGTCGGGCGTCCTTGTGCAAGAGCGTATTGTGACGCCCCTTGCACGTGAAGCAATTGTGCTGACTCGGACAATCTTTTACTTGATGTCCTCTTGCGAAACAGTTCAGACAAAGGGACTTTTTCTTTATGTATGCCACCCTCTCTGGCACCGTCATCTGAAGGAAGCGGGGACATCGACGCACCGGGTGATTCTCCTTCATACAGAGATCACAGGATTTTGGTTTGGTGGTCACCTTGGCTTCAAATGTATTAGCCTTTCGGGTGGCGGGAATCGGATTTCGTGGAGGTTTCGATGTGGGAACCGAAATAGCCATTGCAGTTGTATTTTCCACCGCTTCGAGCGTACGGAACCGCTCAGTGAGGAAATCGTCCATCATTTGCCACTCTGGAATGGCAGTCTTGTCTCCCAGAGATTGCTCCCATAATGAAAGGGTATTCTTTGGCAATTTGATGGAACAGAAAAATACGAACATGCCTCCCCAAGTGGTTACTGGCAGGCCACAGTGCTCAAAAGCGCGAATGGATGCCTGCAGAGCATTCTGATGATCCTGTAATGCTTTTCCGGACTCATGGGAAATTTGAGGCAGGTCAAGAAGTGCTCGGAATTGGCTGTTCACGATAAGTCGCTTATTTTCGAAACGCTGTTTAAGTGCATTCCATGCCGTTTCAAAACCATCATTTGTAAGCGGGAATTTTGCTACAATGAGGTTGGCTTCACCCCTCGTTTTCGCTAGGAGATGGTACAGCTTTTCAACAGGGGAAATTCGCGAATCGCTTATGTAGATGGCTGTAAACAAGTCACGGAATGTGGGCCATTTTAAATAATCTCCCGTAAAGACTTCTGTGTCAATGGGTGGCAATCGACAGCCTCGTTCTGCTGGTGCAGAGGTAGGCGCATGACGGTTCGGAGGAGTCGGAGCAGACCTTTCATGGATAAGCTCGTTTAATCGAGCCGTGCATCGCTCGTAAACTTGATAGCATTTGTCATATTTAGCTTGGATGGCTAAATCTTCAGAGTTATCGTCTTTACCATCTATGAGTGCCTCGCATTTCTCATATTCCTGCTCGACCTTCTCCCACAACGCTTGAATTCGATCACGACGGACTTGGAGCGTAAATACGCTGACCTCGGACAGTGACGTGACGTGGGTGTCGACTTCAAACTGACTTAGTTTATCGCAAATGGAACCAAACTTCTTCAAAGCCATGGTGGAAGCAGCTAAAACCCTTTTGGTCTCGGACCGAGTGACTCTTGGGGCGGTTACCAAAATCTGTGGAAGTGGTACCAATGATTTGACCTCTTTTTGGCTTGCTCGTCGTGGCTCTGACGTGGCTTGCTGAAAGGTCGTGCTCGATGGTGCGGACTTGAGAGTTAGTGGACTAGAGAGGGTCTGAAATGCTCGGGAAGGAGGAGTAGTAGGGCTGGTACTCCTCTGGCGCTGACCTGGAGCAGCAATTGAGGATTTGCTCGGGGCTGCAGTGTTCTCAGCTGCTTTCTCGTCTTTTGACGGGCTCGTGCTCATAACCCCAGAGAGTGGCGGTTATAAAGTGGTGAGCTGGCTTGGCACGGCTTGAAAATTAGCCAAAAAGACGAACTGGAACGTTTGGGAAAAACTGGAACACTACCAAAAAACCCTAGGAACGGCTTGGAACACCTTGGAATTCAAATATAACTACAAAGATGCGACTTGGAGCGGGTGGAAACACTTTGGAATTGAAATCGAACCAAAGATAAGACTTGAAACGCTTGGAAACACTTTGTAATTGGAATCTAACTCCAAAGATACGACTTGGAACGTGTGGGAATACTTTGGAATTGCAATATAACTCCAAAGATGCGACTTGGAACGTGTGGGAATACTTTGGAATTGCAATAGAACCAAAGATACGACTTGAAACGCTTGGAAACACTTTGGAATTGGAATCTAACTCCAAAGATACGACTTGGAACACGTGGGAATACTTTGGAATTGAAATATAACTCCAAAAATACGACTTGGAACACGTGGGAATATTTTGGACTTGAAATGTAACTCCAAAAATACGACTTGGAATACGTGGGAATACTTTGGAATTGAAATATAACTCCAAAAATACGACTTGGAACACGTGGGAATATTTTGGACTTGAAATGTAACTCCAAAAATACGACTTGGAATACGTGGGAATACTTTGGAATTGAAATATAACTCCAAAAATACGACTTGGAACACGTGGGAATATTTTGGACTTGAAATATAACTCCAAAAATACGACTTGGAACACGTGGGAATACTTTGGAATTGAAATATAACTCCAAAAATACGACTTGGAACACGTGGGAATATTTTGGAATTGAAATATAACTCCAAAAATACGACTTGGAACACGTGGGAATATTTTGGAATTGAAATATAACTCCAAAAATACGACTTGGAACACGTGGGAATATTTTGGAATTGAAATATAACTCCAAAAAATACGACTTGGAACACGTGGGAATATTTTGGAATTGAAATATAACTCCAAAAATACGACTTGGAACACGTGGGAATATTTTGGAATTGAAATATAACTCCAAAAATACGACTTGGAACACGTGGGAATATTTTGGAATTGAAATATAACTCCAAAAAATACGACTTGGAACGCGTGGGAATAGAATAAACAAAAACGCGGAACACAAATTTTTACCAATTAAATATTATTCGATTTTTTCCTCAACGTGACCCTTCAACATATATACCCCACAAAGTGCCTGCCAACCTAGGGTATACAGCACAGCTACTTTTGGTCGTTTGCTTTGTGCCGGTCTTTGGCACATGAGCTTGCAGCTGTGCTGGTATACTGCAGTTAAGCGGTACTTATGTATGCTCGTATGTATGTATGTATATAGGCTGCAAGGGATAGCGGGATTTGTTCGCGGTGATGGAAAAATATATTTGTGTGCGAAAAAATTAGAAATTTTGTGGAATGTATGTATGTATGGATATGTATATGAGAATCAATATGTAAAATTTTATGTATGGAAAAAAAATATGTATATGTATATGGATATGAATATATATATGTAAAATTTTATGTATGGAAAAAAAATATGTATATGTATATTAGGTTATAATATGTATAACCATATAAAGTATAACCATAATAAGTTATAATATGTATATTATATTTTATGTATGGAAAAATATGTATATATATGTATGTGTATGGATATGTAAAATGTTGGAGTATATATATATGTATTTAAAAAATTTCTTTTTTTTTTTTTTTTAAATATGAAAATATGGAATGGCGATATGCAGAGGTGTGAATGGATCGGATTTCTTTATATAAATTAATGTTTTTTTTTTTTTTTTAATATGATTTCTTTTGCTGTGTCTAACCGATATGCCCCCAACTTTATAGGGTGTCTGGTCACCAGAAATGTCTAAGTGTGGCTTTTATATGTGAGAGGGTGGTTCACTTTCGTTTTTTTTTTTTTAAAAATCTTTATTATTTGTATTGAAAATTTTCTTCTCTTCGTTGAAACCACCTTTCACTGCGCGCACACTTTTCCCAGGAGTGGACTGTATTTGCACAAAACCTTTATTTTT
Source organism: Drosophila willistoni (assembly GCF_018902025.1). Classification (NCBI taxonomy): domain Eukaryota; kingdom Metazoa; phylum Arthropoda; class Insecta; order Diptera; family Drosophilidae; genus Drosophila; species Drosophila willistoni. The sequence goes on along the minus strand of NW_025814060.1, from coordinate 252,438 downwards.
GGATTTAATGTAGCACTGGATATGTTTGTAATTTTTGTCACATTCACACACTCTGCTTGCATATATATATCTTATATGTAGGAGATCACTTTTTTCGTAGGTTTGATTCACTGCATACATACATATGTGTTAATATTTTTTGAAATTGCGAAAAAATATATATTGGAAATAGGCAAATAAAATATGGCGCCTTATATACTTGGCCTATATATGCCAAAGTGCGAGAAAAAAACTTGAAGTGGGCGAACCAATATGGCGCCTTATGTACTGGACACATATATATGTATGAAAATTTGGGGACCAAAATTTTCTCTCCTTTGAGGAGGAAAAATTTGCGCGAAAGTAATTTTTACTTGGATTAGGAGAATCAATGGCAACAATTATATGTATGTGAGTATGGGTACGGATGCTGGAGGCATGTACATGTACTCATATACCTATAATTTGCAAAAAAAATTACTTAGCTTGAAATATGGATGAAATTCCACCGATGCTAGTGGTTCGAGAGGATCTTAGTATCCGGCTCGAAGGACCAAATGTTTTCGTAGGGGGGTTGAATTTCCTAAGTAGGCAGCTAAATGAATTTTTCCTTAAAATGTCTTCCTTCAAGAAATTGGGTACTGCAGCAATCTCACTTCAATGTTCTGTTTTATTCACTTGTAAGTTTGACACTAAACCTAGCTTAATTAAGAGCAGGGCACCAAGCCCCGCTTGGAGCGAAGTGTGGGGAGTTCTTTCGTGGGGAGAGCGATGGGCACCATCGGGAGAGCGGCGCGAGGTGAAAGCTTCCGCCTCCTTTAACCCTTGTGTTGCCCGGTTGGGCATAAACAGTCGCTTAGGTGTGAAAAAACTCCTATCTTTCCTGCTGTTATTTCTCGTCTGAGGATGTTTACTGCTTGGTTGTTTTCCAAGTCTTCTTTGCTAATATAAACTCTCTTTCTGCCAAACACTTGTACTATGGTGTTGGGTTTCTTTTCTGTGAAAATTATTTGTGTTTTGAATCTGTTGACTGCCGTTTCTAGTATGGACATGTTAAAACCCTGATCCTCTTCTTTAGAGTGAACCGTTTCAGTCAGGGATTTGTTGTCTTCTTCGTCTGTTGGTTCGACCTCCATTAGGTTAATTTCATCTTCTTTAATCCTACTCAAAAAATATTATTATTTTTTCCTTTTATGTATTCTATATGGAATTTGTACTCCCCTAGATTAATGAGCCATCTCTGCAGTCTTGGGCTTATATCTTTGCCCGTATATTTAGCCATCAGCCATTTTAAGGGTTGGTGATCGCTCTCGAGGTCGAATTCTCTACCATAAACATACGGTCGAAAGTACTTTACGGCCCACACTATGGCTAGAAGCTCTTTCTCTATAGTCGAGTAGTTGCATTCATGTTGATTTAATGTTCGGGATGCATATGCGATTGGGTGGCTCTCTTGCGATAGCACTGCTCCCACCGCGAAATTTTCAAATTTGCCTCCTTCAAGGTTCTGAATATCTTCCTTAGGGTGGTCATATGTTCCTGAAGGGAAGTGCTAAAAATTAATATGTCGTCCATGTAGACGACACAGTTGTCAATAATATGGTCTTTCAGGACTTCATTCATGAGCCTCTGAAATGTCGATGGAGCATTTTTTAGTCCGAACGGCATTCTGACAAACTCATAGTGACCTGACGGTGTTGAAAATGCCGTTTTTGGTCTGTCTTCCTCTCTTACGAGAATTTGGTGAAAACCCTTCGCCAGATCTAGGGTTGTGAAATATTGGGATCTACCTAATTTATCCAATAGAGAGTTTAGATTAGGGATTGGAAATCTGTCATCGACCGTGAATTCGTTTAATTTACGGTAATCGATGACGATTCTGAACTTTTTTGACCCTGAATTATCGAGTTTTTTCTCGACGATCCATAAGGGACTGTTGTAGAGTGAGTTACTCTTTTTTATTATGTTCTGCTCAAGCATTTCCTTTATCTGTCTATTTATTTCTTTTTCATGTATTTGGGGATATCTATATATTTCAGAATATAAAGGCCTATCCACTGTGGTAATTATTTCGTGGGAAATCTGGTTTGTTGCTGACAAAACGTCCCCCTCTTGAAAAAATAAGTCGTCAGATTCCGCGAATAGGGTTTCGACGGCTCGACGTTCCTCGCCATTTAAATGAGCGAGGTTGAAGCGATCTCGTATTTCTTCTCTGTTCACGGGTTGCAGAGCACAAGCATTGTGCATTGCTTCTGGGTATTCGTAATCCAAAAAAAAAAATTTTCTATCGAGTAATTGTACATATCGCTCTGTGTTGTTGATTTGAGCATTGAAGGCTTTTAAGAAATTTTGGCCTATTATTGCCGAGAAACTTTTGTTTGAGAAATCTATAAGTTTCCACTGTAGTGTCCCCGAGTAGGGTATCTCTTTTGAAAGTGGTGTTGTTACGGTGTATTTCACGACGTTAATGCCGTCAAGAGTTTTATAAGAGCATGGTTTGGTGAGTTCTGTTTAGGGGTATTGAAATTCGAGAATTTTTGATTTTAAGATGCTTGTCGTCGCACCAGTGTCGACTAAGCATTTAATTTTTTTTTTTCCTATTGTCCACACTATTATGGGTAAGGATGCTCTAGGCAAGGAATCAAAAAATTTACCTGTTCTTCCTCTTCTTCTTCTGCCTGTTTTTCTTCTAAAGTCCCAATCTCCATGGGTGTGGGATCACTCTTTTGAGTGTCAACGCTCATATGAGACATTCTTGTCTGTCTTGAGCTGTTACCCTTGTTGTTATAGTTAGGTTTAAAATTTGGATTTTGGGTGGGTTGTGACCTGTTATACGACTGTTGGTTGACTTGGTTACTCTGAGGTGGGCTGGCGTTATTATTGGTGTTTGGTTGGCCACCCTGATTCTGTTTGGTATTGTTATTATTACTAGCAAACTGATTATTCTGGGTTGCGTTTTTATGAGTGGTGCTAGTGTTGGTGTTAGCGTTAGTGTTACCCTGTTTGTTATAGGTATTGTTCGAATTTTTCCTATACCTCTGTAAAATAGCTCTGGGATCGTCCAGTGCTTTAATATTTGAATATTTCGTTTGTAAAGCATGCATAGATATGCCCTGATCGACATGAATCCTGAATGGAGTGTCTATTTTATTCATTAGCATGTTTAACAAATCTCTATCTACTTTATCATTTTCATACATGGCTGGTTTGGATTCGTCGAACATATATATTTTATTTATTTCGCACTTTGCTTTCTCAAACTCCTGGAACAAATCTCTTAAACTACTCACTTTGATGAATCTGCATCTATCGAATACGTCCTCGTAGGTCATCCTGGGTCGCATTTGCTCCATCAGTTTGGTCTTCATTTGGTCCCAGCTAGGCTCCATCCCCAATTGTCTGATGAAATTTGCTGCTGTTCCCGACACCTTTTCATTAGCGACGATGCTAGTGCCAAACTGGATCAGCAATGCGTTTCCCTGGCATAATGTCATGAGGAACTCCACAGATTTTATAAAAGCCAACACATCATGTTGGTCGTCGAGCTGCCTTAGCTGGCGAAACTGCAGGATGATATCTTTGTTTGACAGCCACTGGAATGGTTGTTGTTGTTGCTGTTGTTGTTGCAGTTTTTGTTGTTGTTGTTGATTTTGTTGCCTTAATAGGTTCAACTCTTCTTCCTGTTGAAGCAATGCTGCTCTTAAATTATCCATCTCTGCTTCCATTGTGGTTTAAATTAAAAAATTTCTCGTGGATTAACTTTGGTTAATTCTGAACGTATTTGTCCGATTTCGACTGCGCCAATTATATTCGTTGAAAGAACGAATTTTAGTTACTAGATATCTTTAGATATCCTTATTTATTTATTTAAATTTTGATTTAAATTTGTTGAATTAAACGATTTTTGTTCACTGGATATCTTTAGATATCGTGAGTTTCTTTATTAGTTTGGAACTTAGACTTCTGTCTGGTTACAATTGAATCTTAAGACTAAAAATATAATTTTCTTTAGCATATGCAAATGCCCATTTCGTTTGTTTCATAAATTGCTGATCGAGCATTTGCAACGGGAGCGACGGCGACGCTTCCGTTGTTTATGCTTTTGAAATTTGATTTCGGTTCAAGTACTTCTGCATGATTATGCTGATCTCGTCGTTATCAACATTCCCATGCATAAGCTTATTTGTTTGTCCAGCTTTGGCTTTTTGTATAATTATGTTATTTGTTTGTGCGACTTTAATTGGTTTCATAACTCGTGTACTTAGAGAATTTGTGTATTGCGGTTAAAATGATTTTTTTTTTGGGTGAAATATAAGTCTATATAGTAAAAAATCCGATTTTCCCAATAAGAAAAAAAAAAGATATGTTTTGTGAGTTAAAAGCAACGTACTTTATTATTTGAATGAAAACTTAGAACTGGTTACAAAAATGTCTTATGGTTATATTTATAAGCTAAATTTGGGAGACCTTTGGTGGCGTGATTGATATTTGGATGATTTGATTGGTCCGAATTTAATTGCTGAGTTAGCGTTCTCACGCTTTTGGTTGTTAGGGGCACAATTATTATTTCAAGTGTTTAATTGTTTATGTTAATTTTATGGATTAGCGTTCATACGCTTTGGTTTTGAGGGGGACATAATTATGATATCTTGTTGTTGAGTCTAATCATGGACATCTACAGTTTGGATTTGTGTGAATCTTGCCTTGTAATTCCTAAAATGCTCCGGAAAAATTTGTTGAATTTTCCCCATGATACTTTCGGAAGTGAAAATACCATTTACTATTCTCGGATCCATTTTTTCTTTTAGAATAGTTACAAGGTTGTCTTCGGAATAATTACTTCTCACTATTGTATGTCTGTGGTATGTGGGGAATGGTATTTCGAAGGTGGTGGATTCGTTATCACCAGTGAGGATAAACAATTGGTTTTTAAAGACGTTGATGGGTACTTCCATTGCTGGAATGAGTTCATGCCCTAAGCTTTCATCACTGTGGACTGTAGCAGACGTACTACTAGCATTTATGCTGGTAAGGTTTCTAGAGAGTGCGTCAGCTACGACATTTGAGCTACCCAGTTTATATTTCAATTCGTAGTTATATTCCTCCAGATAACTTTTCCATTTCTTCAGGTTTATGTTGTTGTTTTTTGGGCTGAGAGCATAAGTGAGAGTCTGGTGGTTGGTGTAAATGATCACCTTGGATTTGCCGTATACATACATTCTTAGCTTATCCAATGCCCATACTATTGCTAGCATTTCTCTTTCATTTGTGGCATAGTTTTCTTCAGCTTTGGATAACGCACGGGAAAGAAATGTAATGGGTCTCCCATTCTGTTCTAGAGAAGCTCCTAGTGCGATGTTTGAGGCATCGGTGGTTAGATGGAACTCTTGTTTAAAGTCAGGGTATGCTAGCATAACGTCTTATGACACTAATGCATTTTTTACTTTCTCAAAGGCATAGATTTCGGCTTCACCGAATCGGATTTCGATCTTGCTTGAGACATTTTTCTTGGCTCTGCCATGTTCTCCTCGCTATAACGCAGTCAAGGGTCTAGCTAATTTAGCAAAATCTTTAATAAATCTTCTGTAATAACTAGCTAATCCCAGGAAGGACCTTAGTTGTTTTAGGTTCTTTGGTATAGGGAACTTTTTAATGGCTCGGATTTTCTCTGGATTGGTTTTAACTCCTTCCCTTGAAATTACTACGCCTAGGAAGTCAACGCTATGTCTTAGGAATTTGCATTTATCTACTTGGACCTTCATGTTTGCCTTGGACAAGGTAGAAAATACTAGAGCTAGATGTCGGAAATGCTCTTGCTCCGATTGACTGAATATTATTATGTCATCAATGTAGACGTAACAGATTTTTCCAATGAGATCTCTCAAAATATCATCGAGAGCTCTTTGGAATATTGATGGAGAATTCTTTAGGCCGAAGGGGAGTCTTGTGAACTCGTATTTCCCTCCATTCACAGCAAATGCCGTTTTTTGGATATCAGATTCCTTAAGGGAAATCTGATGAAATCCGCTCTTTAGATCAAGAACAGAGAAATACTTATTGTTGCCCAACTGCGCAACCATTTCTCCGATTTCGGGGATAGGACACCTATCCGAAGCTGTAACTGCATTGAGCTTTCTATAATGGATGATCATCCTATATTGGTTATTCCCAAGGCTGTCACTCTTTTTAGAGACTATCCACACAGGGGAATTATAGGGCGACCGTGAGGGTCGTATTATACCATCTCGTAATAATTCTTGTAGCTGGTCTTCTACTACTTTTCTTAGAGAGGCTGGATATGGGTAATGCTTGGTGTAGACTGGAATCGCGAATAGCGATTCGTACTCCTCTTGGAGTGCCTTTAATCCTAGTTTCTGGTGACTAGTGAGCTCTTCTAATTTGATCGTATGGACCTGATGGGCTCGCATCTGCTTCCCTTTAACAACATGAGAGTTGTTGACATATAGTAGATCTTTCCCTACATCAATGATAGCGTTTAACTCTCTTAGTGAGTCATTACCTAGAATTCCATGGAACGGATTCAGATTAGGTAATAGGAAGAACGTTATTGGTTTATTGGGTTCGTTAAATAAACCCAAATGGATATGGCTGGTTATTAAAATGCAACCACTTACAGTGTTCGCGTAAAACTTGTGTTCATTCATTTTGATATTTTTTGTTATTTCTGGTTGGACATAGTTCTTGTTCGAGCCGGTATCTATTAAGAAATTGTATGTGGTTCCGTCTTTGTCCCGGACAACAAAGTACGGCAAAGAGGAACACTTTAACCTAAAAAATTAACGGTGTCCTCGATTTGTGGTTGTTGAGACTCCTGTGATTGTGGTCTGGTTTCCTCTTTGTTCTGTGGGACTAACTCTGAGTTGTCTCCTTATGAGGTAAAATATTCCTCCTGCTGTTGATATTGTTGAACCTCAGAATATGGGACTAATTCAAAAGGGTCTTGTTGGCCCTGATAAGCAGCCTGGTGCTCTTCTTAAGGCGGTATGGTGATATATTGTTTACCTGACATACCGGTTTCGATATGGAATTGCCTCTGCACTTTATTGGGAAAATTTGCGGTGGACTGGTTGACTCTCTTGAGAGCAAATTGATGTGGTAAATTAACATTCGGTTTGTTCATGTAGTTAACTTTTTTGGTTAAAATAGAGCCGTCGACATCCATTGGAGTTGGTGCCGGCTGAGGTTTCGGGGCAAATGATCTCGGTGGTGCGTTGAAAAATACGGGGTTATTAGATTGAGGGAATTTATTTTGGGGAATGAACACGCTTTGCATGGGTTTCTGATTATAATAGTTGTTGTTGTTGTAAGGTTTGGGTGGAATTGCTGGTATGAACGATCGTTGAGGTTGCACGTTAATTTTAGCATACTGCGGGGGTTTTGGTCCTACAGGTGGACGAGTGTCACGATGGCCGATAATGTTCCTAGCCCTCTTATTATCCAACATCTCGCACAATTGCAATGCATGCCTCAGATCTTTGGGTTGAGCTAAGCTCATTCTGTCTGAGAGGTCTCCGTTCAGACCTCTGATGAAGGTATCTAGAGCCCTATCTCTGACCTGTTTAGCCATGGCTTCCATAGTCTCGGAAGTATAACCCATCGTTTCGATTTGGTCTAGAATTAACGACATCTGTTGATAAACGGCGAAGTAGAAGTCATGAATGGAGGTGCCCTTCTGGGTCATGGTAAATAGCTGATATTCTAAAGTGCTTTAATCTCGTTTGTCCGAGTACTCAGATAACAAACACTGCGAGATTGCACCCCAATGTAATGCGGTGCGATAGACTTTCAACAATGTATTGGCATGGCCTGTAATTTTTCCTCGAATGGTCATGAGAATTGCATAGTATTTGGGTGTTCCCTGAATGGGGGCATACAATTTCATCAATTGTGTGGCGGTAGTAAACCATGTTGAGAACTCTTCACGGCTATCTGAGAATTTGTCAAGATTCTTTACGATGTCTGGCACTTTATCTAGTTCATGCCCAATCATCCTGAACGCCAGCTGTCTGGTCCCTAAAAAGAATATGTCCTGGCTGAGAATAATTTAATTGTTTCACTATTTCCTGTAACTGATTGTGAGACAAAATAACAAAATTGTCTGGATAGCTACATCTAGTCCCTGTATTGACAGTGCCTCGATTCTATTTGGGGTTGATGCACTTGAGGTGGATGCTGTAGGAGCATCAGAACCTGCTGCATGAATACCACCCTGCTGAAGGACTGCGGCTTTAACCCAGTTGTCTTTAGTCATTTTGGAAATGGATTTTTTTAATTAGGATTAATTCAAGGAAATAGGTGTTACGGTATCGCGAATACGAAAAATATAATTTATTAATATTATTAATAAAAATATAGCGGTATGTCCGCTAATCTTGGATGGAAATGGCTTGTGGTATTATACAAAAATTTCAATATTATGTGGTTATTTTTTAAAAAAAATTTTTTTCAAAATTTCAAAATTATTTTCTCTTCTTTTTTCAATACTACTTATTATTATTTTCTTTCTTAATTTTTCATTATTTTCTTTTCTTTTTTCAATATTACTTATTGTTATTTTCTTTCTTAATTTTTCATTATTTTCTTTTTCTTTTTTGAGTGGGGAAAAAATTTAATTAAGGATTTTATATAAAAAAAAATGTTTAGCTTCTACTTTTCTTTGTTTCTTTTCTTTTTTAACAAGAGTTGATTCTTGATCTCGATTCACAATTTTTTCACCCACTGTGTTTTCACAATACAAATTTTTATTTTGATTTACTTTTGCTTAAATTTATTTCACTTAACTTACGTTAATGCTATCATCCTCGGTGCTTTTTACTGATCGGTTTGTAGGAGGTCTCGCTTTTCCAACGTTGAAGGTACTAACGCTCCTGGGCAAACACTTTTGGGTTTTCAGTGTTCCTCCGAACTGGTCTTAGAGGAATTCGCAGCGATCAAAATGACCCTGTCTGATTCGTGGTGTAGTTCGATATAGTGTTTTTATTTCACTGACTCTAAAGGCCTTTAACGCGTTTTTTGGTCACGAATCCCTGGTACCTTTCACTAACACACGATCACGTTGTATTTAGCAGGGTCCCTGCTCGGGCGGCAATTAAACACTTCCTTCACTCACGGGTTAAAAAAATAAAGTTTTATTTAAAAAGTCACTTTTATACAATACAGTATGTTTTAATTATATCTGAAAGATGCTGACTTCGGTGAGCGAATTCCGCGGAGTTTAAGCGAAGTTACCGGATGATTTGAACTTAGGCTCAAGACTGATTTGCTATGGTTCGATTATGTTGGATGAAGGCTTGGGTAATCGACGTCGTCGCAGGCGGCGGCGTTGGCTGAGTCCAATAGTCCACTTTAAGTGCGTGGGACCATTCTTTGTTTACACAAGTGTTCAGGACCATTCTTTGTTTATTGCCGAAATTTGTGAAGTGATTCTGGGTATGCACAGAACCCGACACCATTCGTCTAGGGCCTGGAAAAGTGGGGTGCAGGCTTATTGTATATCCTAGCGATCGGACTGTTACTTGGGATTGGCGATCATGCGACAAATGGGTATGTGACGATTGAGTGGGGTTGACCAATGGGTATTGCATGTGATGATGAAATAGGGTCGGCCAATGGGCATGCGGTTAATGGGCATGTGTTGACGGACTTGGGTTTATGGCTTCTATGTTATGGTATAAGTTGTGATAGAAGTGCTTAACTTGTATAAACATATTTATGTATAAATGTATAAATGTTTACATAAGAGTATGTATGTATATATGTCGCCGCAGCGGGAGAGTGAGGATGTATCATATTGCATACTGGGCCAGAGTGGCCGCGCGAGTTTTGTTAACAGTTGTCTGTTAACATTTAATTAAATAAAATAATATTTTTGTCCTTCTTTTTAATTGTATAAAGCTGTTTATTTCAGTTAAGTTCTTCACTTGTTCACATTTTTCCAAAGAGTGAGCTCAAAAGCTTTTTCATAGTCGATATAGAGCTTTTGAGCTTTTGATCTTTAGATCGAGCTAGTTAAATGTAGATGAAGAAAGAGAGAGAGAGAACTTCGACTACATAACTTCCCTATCGCTTAAATTAAGACTCTCCTGAGTTTTACAATTCATTTATATATATATTAGTGTTCGGAATACCATTCTGATAGATTATGTTATACTTCAAGTCTGATATTTCTTCTTTCTTTTTATGTTGGAGCTATGTACATTATTTAAATTAAATTTTCTATATTTCGGTTCATTTTTGTGCCTTAGAGACTTATAGTTTTTTATATATCCTTCGTTTCTAGCTTCTTCAAAGTCTTCTCTTGTTTGATTTACAGATGTAATATAGTGTTCCTTATATTTTAGAATGTTATTATATATAATTTTTTTGTCACAATTTCCATATTCAATATTCAGTGGCGTATCTTGTATTGTAGAGTGATAGCTGTTATTATAATATTCTATAGCCTTACTAACTTTATCTTTGATTGATAGATCTTTGTTTTCAAGATATATAATTCTTATCTTTTCCGTTAGAGTGTTATGAAACCTTTCAACGTCTGCATTGCCAGTATGACTGTTCGGTTTCACAAAATGAACTTCTATATTCTCATTCCTTAAATATTCTTTTATATTTACGCTATTAAATTCGTTATCAGTTATTAATTTTTCAAAATTTCCTCTTTGGGATTTGTACGAGCGCATTTTTTCGATTATAGTTTGATTATTCCGATCCTCAAGGTAGAAAGCAGTAGCAAACTTTGAAAATCGGTCAATAAAAGTTAGAAAATTACATTTTGAATTTGTATAGATATCCATATGAACAATTTTTCTTGTATCGTTTGGTGTTTCTGTATATTTAAATTTTTCTTTAACTGGGTTCCTATCATATTTACACCGATTACAAATGTCACAATTGTTAATATACTTTTGGATGTAGTGTTGAAGGTTTGGATAGTAAATAATCTTTTTTAAACTTTGGTAATTTCCATTTATACCGGAATGACCAGTATCATATTTATGGAATCGATCAATTTCTTTATACAAATCTTCTTCGTTTTCAATATCTTTTGCGTGAAATGAGCATTTTAAAAATTTTACATTTTTATTGCCTTCGAAAATTTGGATGATTTTGTTTTGAAATTTGTTGTATAGATTTTCATTATACTCACTGAATATTCCTACTTTGCCTTTTATGATATGATTCTTCAAAATTTTTTCCATTCCATTTTCAAGATCATTTAAATTTAAATAAATTTTCTTATTTCTATTTTTATATTCGAACTCCATAGTTTTTTCCTCTGTTAGGATTATTTGTATTTTAAATCTATTAACAACTGTTTCTAATATACCTAAAATAGTTGTGACCCCAAAATCTTCAGCCTGTGTATGTTGTGTACTAATGTCATCAACATTGTTTTCTAAAGAGCTATGAGGTTCAGATATGTTTACGACACAAATTTCGTCTTTACGTATTCGACTTAAAAAATCAGCTACCTGGTTATCCTTTCCTTTAATGTATGATACATTTATGTTAAATTCGCTAAGCTTAACAAGCCATCTATAAAGCATTTCATTAAGTTCTTTTCCGTTATATTTAATTAGTAGCCATTTAAGTGGTTGGTGATCGGACAAAATGTCGAATTTAACTCCATAGAGATATGGACGGAAATATGCTGTTGCCCACACTATAGCTAGTAATTCCTTCTGTATAGAAGAATAATTTTTCTTATGGTCATTCAATGTACGACTTGCATAACAAATAGGATGACCATCTTGTTGCAAAACAGCACCTAAAGCTATGTTACTAGCATCAGTGATAAGCTGAAATTTCTTATTGAAATCCGGATACTTAAGTACCGGTGCCTCAGTTATGATTTTTTTCAATTTCTCAAATGCAATTATGAAGTTAGGCTCCTCAACATCGATCTTAGCATCCTTTTTAAGGCATTTAATTAATGGATAAGCAACTTGAGAATAATCCTTTATGAACTTTCTATAGTACCCAGTGATTCCTAGAAAAGCTCTAATTTGTTTAATATTTCTCGGAATTTTAATCTGAAGAATGCTATTAACTTTTGTTGGGTTAGGCTTAATTCCTTCGGGGGTTAAAACATGACCCAAAAATTGAGTTTCTTTGGAGAAGAAATTGCATTTGTTGATTTGAATCTTAAGATTTGCTTCACAAAGTTTTTTAAAAATTGTATGAATATGGCCAACATGTTCTGAAAAACTAGTGGAAAAAATAAGGACGTCATCAAGATAGACGACACAAATTCTATTTATTTCTTCTTTTAAGACTGTGTTTATAAGGCGTTGAAATGTGGCAGGGGCGTTTTTGAGCCCAAATGGCATCCTATTAAACTCGAAATGCCCGTGGGGGGTAGAAAACGCTGTCTTTGCCCTGTCTTGTTCCTGAACAAGAATTTGGTGAAAGCCTTTCGCGAGGTCTATAGTAGAAAAATATTGCGCTCTTCCTAACTTGTCTAATATACCGTCTATATTGGGGATAGGAAATTTATCATCTACTGTGTTTTCATTCGCCATTTTTTTTTCCACTGTTATCAGCTTTTTTGGGTACGAGCCATAAAGGTGCATTATATGGAGAATTGCTCTTACGAATTATTCCCTGTTGTAGCATTTCTTCAATTTGTTTATATATTTCTTGCTCATGAATTTGAGGATATCTATAAATCTTGCAATATATAGGTTTATCCACTACTGTTTTTATCTGATGTTCAATAATGTTTGTATTGCTAAGACACTGACCTTCAAGAAATATTAACTTTTTAAATCTACTTAGAATTTGAGTTAGTGCATTGTTTTCCTCTTGATTTAAATCATTGAAAAGAATTTTCTGTGTTCTATCGTCTATTTTAATTGGTTCAATTTGATATACCTCCTCAGAGTATGGTAAACTATTTTGAAATTTAATAGTGCTATTATTAATTGTTGAAGAGGATTTCAGCACCGCAAAAACTGAAAGCCCAACTTCATCACTTGAATTCAAAATATGAACTGATTTTATTGAAAAACGTCTTGTGTACATCAAAGAATTCTTAGACTCTAAGAGGCGACAATTGTTCTTAAAAATGCTTACTCTAATGTTTATATTAATGCTTGTTTATATCATGCACAGCGTTGGCGACTTCATATTGCGCCGTTATTAAAATCTTGAGTGCTTTCCCACAGAGTGTGGATGCATGTTTTGTTTATTTCTTTGTTCAATCTGATTTGGTGAAGCCGTTTCAGATGAACGCGATGTTTATTCTTAAACATTCTGCGAAGGGCCGCCAAATGCGACGTTTAGGAATTGCCGTCTAATCTTACATTGTCTTATACAAATTATTATTAATATTAAAATTAGTAAGATAACTAATATTAAGGAAACATGACCGGTTACATGATGGAAGTTTAAACCTTGTAATTCAATATGATGTTCCTTTAATGCTTGTAGCTGGTTTCCTACTTTCTCCAATTCTGCTGAATGGTTCACTATATTTGCTTCTACTGGATTCCAAATTATATTTGCCATGTTACTAATATCGCCCACGTGCGCCGTTTTAATGGCTATATACGACTCTGACTGTATGCTATGATGAGCCACTATAACTTTATCTTCTGTCCTAGCTGTGCAGCCTGATCTGAGGCTCAAAATTCCTTGCTCTGGTATAGCCATTATCTCTTGCTGTTCATTACCGCATTGGACTCTAGCGTTAGTTCTAGGTGGAACCTTAAATAACCAACTCCTGCTACTATCTAATTCTACCCAGTAAGACTTTGTTTCCATAATCGTTGTGTATATGCAGTTAGATTTGGTATTTTGTTTAAGAGCTGTCAGTTCACAGACATTATCATTGGCACTACTCCATGGCCAACTTCCTTCACATGTTCTCCTATGCGACTGCCAATTCTGACATTTTTGCAATGCTGATTCGGACATTAAATGGTACGAATCTATTTCAAAATTATAAATTAAGTACTGGCTGTCTATACGGACCATTACCATTTGGTTATTGTTTAATCGTACAGGCAGTGGAATAACTTTATAGAGAAAAGACGGATGTCTACCAAAAAGTGGTATTTTTGCATTTATAATTAGTTTTCTGTCAATAAAAATACCTTTTGCCGTCAACAGAGTGTATACATCTTTTAATTCAGTACCTGTTCTTTTACCTGGTAATACTAATGTTTCGGACAACTTGTCCTTAATTTTTGTTATTTCCAACTTCAACTGGCTTGGTTTTAAAATGTTAGGGTTCAACCTACCATGGTTAATGTCTATTAAAAGATTTATAACTCCTGTTTGAATTTTTCACATTCATCGATCACGGAACTCAGTTGCCTTACAATCATGAAGAATTGCATGGATTCTCTATATACGTAATAGCTTTCTTTTAGTACTTCTGTCATATTTTCAATCCGGTTGTTCATGTTGCGAAAGTTAACATTTATTTCGTCTATAGTTGTCTTAAGAATGTTTGCCGTGGAGTCCACTATCGATGTCTGCCTTTCTTCTAGGTGTTTCAAATTTTGCTGATTTGTCAGTAAATTTCTCATGTTTTCTTCCATCTGTACTCTGTCATCTGCATCCATGATGCCGAATAATATGTGGTACAATGAACCCATGAATTCAAACGGTGCCCGCTTGCTTCTTGGCTTATTCTGACTCATAAACAATCTATTATTTTCTTCGATTTCCGTTATTCGTTTTACCATGTTGTCTAATACGAAATGACACTGGTCTTCAAAATTATATAACTTTTGACATAAATCCCTCATTTTAGGAATCAACCTGTCACCTTTATTAAGCATTTCAAAATACGCCGACATGTCATAGTATATTACCAGATCCCATGAGGACGCTACTACTTCCACCTCACCCATTGGATCTAAGTACAACGCGGCTGTTGCGTTTAGTTCTTTTACCGTAATTTTTGGTCGATTATCTCTAATGCTTGCTGCATTCGAAAGTTGACAAAGCAGCATTAACATTGCTAACATCATTACGGTTCCTGCTTTGGACAGATGACCGAATCTGTTACTTTTCCGATATCGATTCTCCTCAATTTCTTCGGATGATTTTACCCCAATAAGTGGACAGATTTTATTTATAGGCCTTGTAATTGACCCATCTTGCAATTTGATTTTGACCACTCTTACTTTATCGTCCCTGCCTTTATGAATTTCCTCAATCTTGCCCAGAGGCCACCTGGCTGGGTGACAATTTTCATCTTTGATCAGCACGACCTGTCCATTCTCTAAATTCTCGGTGGTTCGTCGCCACTTATTTCTTTGCTGGAGAGTATATAGATATTCGTCTTTCCACTTCGCCCAGAAATCTTTTTTCATTTTTTGAATTAATTTCCATCTGTCTAAATTTCCAATTTTTTCTTCTGATATGGACTCGGCTGCTTCTAATGTCGGTCTTCCAATTAAGAAATGACCGGGAGTTAACACCTCGTTGTTGTCCATATCTTCACCCGTCGTATATAACGGACGTGAATTTAGCACGGCTTCTATTTGGCACAACAATGTTGCCAGTTCCTCATATGTCAGGTTATTGTCTCCTATGACTCTTTTCAGATGATACTTAACGGATTTGACCCCAGCTTCCCATATACCTCCGAAGTGAGGTCCTGCCGGGGGGCTAAAATGCCAGCTAATCTGTTCTCGCTCTAGAACAGGGGCAACCTGGACGTTATCTTGAACTGCTTTTTTGAATTCTTCATCCAGCTTCCTAGCCGCTCCCACAAAATTTGTACCGTTGTCAGAATATATGTTCGCGCATTTACCCCGTCTTGCCACAAATCTTCGAAATGCTGCTAGGAAGGCATCAGTTGTCAAGTCACTAACAACTTCCAAATGAATTGCCTTAGTTGACAAACACACAAATACTGCTATGTACCCTTTGAATGTTTTTTGTCCCCGATTTTTTGAGCATCTTATATGATATGGGCCCGCAAAATCAATCCCGGTGTTATGAAATGGGAATGAGACCGTTACCCTACTTTTGGGTAGATTACCCATAATTTGCTCCGCAGTTACTTGGCGATATCTGGCACAAGTGACGCATTCCCTTAGGTATTTTTTAAGAGCGTTTCTTAAACCGAAAATCCAAAATTTCCTTTGAATTTGGCTTCTCATAAGGTTAATTCCTCCGTGTAAGGTTTCCTTATGAGCATTTTTAATCAACAACATTATTAGATTTGATTTATCTAAAATAATTGGATGTTTCGTATCAAAAGATATGTTGGCATTTTGCAATCTTCCCCCTACGCGCAATATTCCATCGTTATCCAAAAATGGATTTAAGCTCAAAATTTTGCTTTTCATGTCAATTTGCTTGTTCTGCGTAAGACATGAAATCTCTCTGCTAAATTGACATGCTTGTTGGTGTTTAATTATAAAATTTTTAGCATTCTTAAGCTCATTGACGGTTAGATATGATGGGTACGCATTATCTTTTCTTTTAGTGCCAATAAATCTAAATACATATGCCGTAATTCTGACCAGTTTATTTATACAGGAATACTTTTCAATTAGCTCCTGCATAATACTACTTTCTGTATTTAATAGTACGGAATTTACCATCACCTTGTCATCATCTGTTTTTTGTTTAGGCCATTTGTCTTTTGCCTCAACGAGCCACTTTGGCCCATTCCACCACAAATCGCAATCTTTTAACTTATTTGGACAAATACCCCTTGAAGCTACATCTGCAGGGTTATCTTCAGATTTTACATGGTTCCACGTTATTTCTCTGATTTTTAGGATATCCTCTATGCGACGCCTTACAAATTTTTCCTTACTAGCACCGTTCTTTATCCAGCACAGCGTAATAGTAGAGTCACTCCAAGCGTATATTTCAGAAGGAGCAGCAATAGATTGCTGGACTCTTTGTAGCAATTGCGATAGCAAGTGTGCTGCACATAATTCCAATTTAGGAATAGTTTTTCTATTTTGATAGGGTTAACTTTGTTCTTACTGGCTATTAAGGTAACTGCCCACCAATTTTGGCATATACTACCGCTGCATACGCCTTTTCTGACGCGTCAGCAAAACCATGAATCTGTAACAACATATCAGGCTGTGTCTTGATCCATCGGGGTAATCTGACTTCTTCCAGATACACTAAATTGTCCCTGAAAAATTTCCATTCTGTTGCGTCGATATCGGACAACTCTTGATCCCAATTTTCTCAGCTAGCCACAACTTTTGCAAGAATAACTTGCCTATTACTGTTACTGGTGCTAGCCAACCTAGTGGATCATAAATCTTGGCAAGTGTGGATAGCACACCTCTTTTATTCACCTTTCTGTTCTCGTCACAGTGTACCTTAAACTTAAATTCGTCTTTAATTGGTTCCCACTGCAACCCCAAGGTTTTAATTGCCTCGTTCTCATCAATTTTTAATACTTTATTATCGCCTGTATCAATAACCTCTTCAACAATTTCGGACTTATTCGAAATCCATTTTCTCAAATTCATTCCTGCTTTTTCCAGCTCTCTGGAAACCTGTTGAACTTTGTGTTTTGATTCTTCTACGGTATTACCTCCAGTCATTAAATCATCCATGTAGAATTCATCTCGGATAATTTCACTAATTACTTTATCTTGACATCTGTTTGCTATCTCTGCAAGTACCCTTGTAGCTAAATAAGGTGCTGATGCCGTACCGTACGTTACTGTTGTCAATTTATATATTCTTAATTTTTCTGCGGTGACATTCGCCACAAAATATGCAAATATTTTTGATCGTTTAGATCAATGTTTATCTGCCGATACATTTTTTCAATATCTGCAGATGCTACGTACTGCCATTTTCGCCATTTTAGTATTATGTCAAATATGTCTTTTGAAGTCGCGGCCCGATCCACATCACGTCATTGAGACTTCTGTTATTCGTAGTTTTCGCGGAAGCGTCAAATACAACTCTTAGTTTAGTTGTCAAACTTGCTTCTTTTACTACTGCTTGATGTGGCAGGTAGTACGTTCCTTCATCCTTAGTTTCGACCATATGGCCTAAGTCCAAATATTCTTTAATAAATTTTTTGTACTCTTCCTTAAGTTTTGGATTTTTCTGAAATTTTTTCTCCAGGCTAAGAAACCGCGCAGTTGCTTGCGCCTTTGATTCACCTAACTCCTTTTCTTTCTTAAACGGGATCGTTACCACATACCTTCCAGAATCATTAATCTTTGTTGTCTTGCTAAAATTTTCTTCACATTCATTAGCTTCTATATCGTCTTTTTCATCTGCCTCCATTTCCCAAAAACGCTCCATATCTGTGATGTCTATTGTTGTAGCTACTATGGACTCATCTCCTTTTGACTTCGTACATCCCGACACGATCCAGCCAAATTGAGTATTTTGCCCTAGCAGACCATTAATCTTGGCCACTCCACTTTTTAAGATGTGGGTATATACGTCTACCCCTATTATCAAATCTACCCTCCCAGGTTTATTAAAGTTGGGGTCAGCTAGCACGTAAGTTTGCCATTTTGACATATCCACGTTTGCTATTTTTAATGGAAGAGCTTTCATTAATTGCGGCAATACAATTGCCTCAACCTTAAGGAGTTCTTTTTGAGAATCACGCGTCTTCATTTCAATATTTACCTTATATTTTGAAGTTCTAGATTTTGTTGAAGATACTCCACTTATTTCGGTTTGTTTTTTGATCTTGGGTAGTTTTAACATTTGAGCGGCTTCTTCAGATAAAATAGTGCTTTGAGATCCACTATCAATCAAGGCTCTTAACGTTTCATATTCTCCATTTATTTTTTTAACTTGAATTAGGGCTGTGGCCAACAATTTTTGTTGTGCCGTAACACAAGTATTTACCTTTGCCTGTTTTTCCCCAAAATGAAGAAGGGTATGGTGTCCCTTGCTGCACAATGAGCAGACAATTTCATTAGTGCATCTCTTGTTGCTTGAGTGCTTCAAGCATCGTGTACACAATTGCACTTTTTTGGCTATTTCCACCCTTTCTTTAGGTGTTAGCGCTTTAAACTTATAGCATATAAGTGCGCTATGCCAAGGACCTTTGCAGATCGGACAACTATCTTTAAAACCCGCAGCCGACGTTTTTTGTAACGGTTTTTTATCTTCCTTCCTCATGGCACTTAGCGAGCAATATCTTTGCTCTAAGTATTCCATGACATCAGACAGCAACTGTATTTGCCTGGTTTTTCTGATCTGACTCTCATATAATTGTAGAGTCTCTCTGTCAAATTTCCGAAGTATGTGTTGAGCGAGTATTACGTCAACTTCATCGGACAAATTTGCTTTAATTTTAATTAAGTGTATTGACTCATTGATTATGTCAATCACTCCTTTTACACTCTTTGCGGATTCATTGTTGATCATCGGTAAATCAACGATCCGATTTAACTGTTCGGAAAATACCCTCCGATTGTTTTCATACCGCTTGGTTAATAGTTCCCAAGCGGCACTATAATTGTCAGCTGAACCTGACAGTAAATGAGCTACCATGCTCCTCGCTTCTCCCTTTAATGCGGATTTTAAATAATTGAATTTAAGAGTAAGACTTAAATCTTCTCTATTCTCAATTAATTCTGCAAATAACTCTACAAACAGGTCCCATTCTCTAGGTTCTCCAGAAAATGTGGGTACCTGTATTTTTGGCAACACCGGTAGTTCGCCTCTCACGGTAACATTCTCAACTTTCAAATCTTTCTGATCCTTTATTTTCTCTTCTAATGCTACCAAGGTATTCTGAAGGTCGAACTCCAATTCTTCTATGACCTCTTTAAATGTTTCATTGTCTCTGTATAGTTCATGTGTATAAGCTTGGCACACCTGTACCT
This sequence comes from Drosophila willistoni, assembly GCF_018902025.1. Classification (NCBI taxonomy): domain Eukaryota; kingdom Metazoa; phylum Arthropoda; class Insecta; order Diptera; family Drosophilidae; genus Drosophila; species Drosophila willistoni. The sequence continues at coordinate 232,633 of NW_025814060.1, read as the reverse complement.
TCCTGAACAAGAATTTTATTTTCTTAATATACATTTCGCCTGTTCTATTGTCTATCGTACGTAAATCTTTGCTCACCATCTCCAAATATTGCTGGAGATGACGAACCTTTTCTTCAAACTTTTCCTGGTTCTCAATACTGGAGGTCGCGTTTCCCCGCGACTCTCCGTTGCTGCCTTCAACATTTTCTGACATTGTTGCATCTGCTTCAATGGTTTCAGAAACAACAGTGCTCTGCCTGCTAGACTCTCCTTTGGCTAGTAATTTGGCTGCCATATCTAAACCTTCCTCATACTTCCCATCTGTGAAATAGTAGTGTTGAGTTACACCACTCTCTAGCATTTGACTATGGTAACTAATCCATAGCTTCTGTATCTCATTTACTTCGTTAATAATCTTGCTAGTAAACTTACTAGCATCTAACTCTTCTAGCTTTTTTAATCTTTTATGCAACTCGTGTTGCTTCGCTAATAGTTTTTCAGTTTTTGTGGGGAACATTTTTGTCTTATTCAAATATTAGTATATTGGTATAAGAGTATGTATATAGTAACTATTTTAATTTATATCTTATCTGATGATCCTGTTGTAGACACCGTTCGCCACTGTTGTCCGCCAAGTAGAGTTATCTGCCGCTGCTTGTCTGCCGCTGCGTAGCGAAAGTTTGCTCGCCTTTTTTGTTTTCTATCTCGATCAGCTGCTGTTGTCCAGGGCCTATGGGCTCAGGCGGTACCGGTGCCGGACATCGCACCAGAATTTTTTATACTGCCACTGCACGTTCTTCAGTTTCTTCTTTGCAGCTATGTATCTTGATGCTCTGCTGCTGTTGGTAGTTGCCGACTTGCAACTACATATAGTTCACTTTTTTTTTTTTCGATATTAGGGCTTCGAATACGCCACACACCAACTTTATATCTTTATATTTTTTTTTCCACTTTATATATATCTGGGCTTCGAATTAGCCACACACCAACTTTATATCTTTATATTGTTTTTTTTTTTTCACTTTATATATATCTGGGCTTCGAACTAGCCACACACCAACTTTATATTTTTATATTGTTTTTTTTTTTACTTTATATATATCTGGGCTTCGAACTAGCCACACACCAACTTTATATTTTTATATTGTTTTTTTTTTGTTCACTTTATATATATCTGGGCTTTGAACTAGCCACACACCAATTTTATCTTTATTTGTTTTTTTTTTTTCACTTTCGATATCTGGGCTTCGAATTAGCCACACACCAACTTTATATCGTTTTTTTTTTACCGCCGCCGAAATTATTGCAGTTGCTCGACTAGCCAAACTGCCTTTATATATTCGGTCGCACGCACTTTTTTATTTATTAAGCAATATTTTGCTTTTATATTATACTCTGTCTCTTACCACTGGTGGGGGAAAACAAGAGTTTTTTTTTATTTTGCTACCTTTATCTGATCTTATCATAAGAATTCAGACCTTAAGGAGCTGATTCATCCTCTGAGTCTCTTACCACTGGTGGGGGAAAACTCAGAGTTCCTTTTTATCGAAGGACCAAAGTGAAGAGGATTTCAGCACCGCAAAAACTGAAAGCCCAACTTCATCACTTGAATTCAAAATATGAACTGATTTTATTGAAAAACGTCTTGTGTACATCAAAGAATTCTTAGACTCTAAGAGGCGACAATTGTTCTTAAAAATGCTTACTCTAATGTTTATATTAATGCTTGTTTATATCATGCACAGCGTTGGCGACTTCATATTGCGCCGTTATTAAAATCTTGAGTGCTTTCCCACAGAGTGTGGATGCATGTTTTGTTTATTTCTTTGTTCAATCTGATTTGGTGAAGCCGTTTCAGATGAACGCGATGTTTATTCTTAAACAATTGTGATTGTATTTTGATAAAAATCAATAATAGCATTTAATGGCTTAAGAATGTTTTGCCCTATAATAGCATCAAACGATTTGTTATTAAATGTTGTCAATTTCCAACTCATTGTGGCATCTTCTTTGAATTCGATAGGCAGATCAGTTATAATTTCTTGCGTTATTAGCGATTTAGAATTTAGAGATGAAAATGATATTGGATGACACAAAGTTCTTCGGGGGTATTGTAATAGCTTGTCCCTATTTAATATGGATGTTGTTGAACCAGTATCAATCAGGGCAGTGATGCTTTCATTGTTTACAGTTAACTTAATCAAGGGAAGTGATTTTTCGAGGCAGTTATATGAAAATTTGTATGGCAAGAACAATTCATTGGCTCAGACATTGATTCAGAAGTGATGTTCTGGTTTTGATTATCATTATTGAATTTACTACAATCAGCTTTATCAGCTTGGACATGATCAATGCTCATTTTTGAAACATGGCTTTGTTGGCTTGTACAGTTTTGATTTGAATTTAAATTTTGTGTTCCTGATCGAAAGTTTCCTGAATTAGATTTTACATTTTGGTAAATGTTATTATGTTTAGCATTTTGATCTTGGTTATTGTAATTTGATTTGTGAGATCGGTCTCTTTGATTATTTGTATTATTATTTTGATATTGATAGTTTTGATTTTCCGTTTTGTTCGATTTTTCGTTACATTGTGAAAATTTTTGTTTAATATTTTGAGTTCTAACAAGACCTTCAGTTTCTAATAAATTGAAAGCTTCTCTTAAATTTTTAACATTCCTATTAATTATGACTAAAGCTAAATTTACATCGATATTTTTCAAGAATGTTCTTAACATAGCTTCTTCAACATTTTTGGGACAAAACTCAGAATGCTTTACACTATCATATTCATATTTTTCATTAATTTTACACATTATATTTCTTAAAGATTTAAAATATTCTGTAATATCGTTTTTGTTACTTAACATGAACGCTTCTTGGTAAAGTTGATTATAAGATTCCTTTACGCCAAAATTCCGAATAAGAGTCGTTTTGATGTCGTCCCACGACGGCTCGGCATTCTCGATGGTTCTTACAACATGTAGAGCTGCGCCTTGGATTTTGTTGAGGATGACACGGCGAAAGACGTAGACTCCTGCAGTAGATGTGGGAGGTACTAGTGAAAATATCATCTCCACTTCTCGAATAAATGATGATAGAGCCCTTGAGTTGTCTTCTCTGTACTCGTGAATGTGGTGGGCATCCTTAAGGATGTCTCCAAACGATAAGGTGAACTCGTTTGCCATCGCTACCAAAGAATTAGTAGCCGCTGTAGTTCTTTAGAACTTGCAAAGAAAAATACAGTTATTCGCTCCGGGATACTTGTGTATGTGTATGTGCACTTTATGATTTAAACACACAGACACACATACATACATACAGAAAATACAGTTTCAAATGCCGGCACGCTGCATAGAAAATGCACAAGATGTTTCCAGGTTAAACACGAATTTGTACGGGATGCAGCAAATATCCGATGTAGAAAAAAAACACTTAGTTGGTTTTTATTCGGCTGTACACACTTTTGCGAATGTCTTTGTCAAAGCCGGTATGTTTTGACAAAACGTGCCTTTCAGGTTATGTGTCTTTTGCACAAGGTTGGTATGTATGAAATTACATACATATGTATGTACGAGCACGAATTCGCACAAACTGCACTTAAGTGAGTTTAATGTTTTTGGTTACTCCGTCGACTGCGCCAGTTTTGTTATCAGTTTTGTTACTTGGCTAAGTGTGTTTACAGGAAATAAAAGATGTAGGTAGCTTAGTTGACTAAAAGTGATATGGGTCGCGATGCACGCGAGTTTTGTTATCAGTTTTGTTATCATTTAATTAAACAAAATAATATCTTTGTTTTTCTTTTTGATTGTATTAAGCTATTTATTTGATTTCTTTTGTTCCTCACTTGTTCACATTTTTTTAAAGAGTGAGCTCAAAAGCTTTTTCATAGTCGATATAGAGCTTTTGAGCTTTTGATCTTTAGATCGAGCTAGTTAAATGTAGATGAAGAAAGAGAGAGAGAGAACTTCGACTACATAACTCGCGTGTTGTGTGTGGTCTGTTAGTGTTCCTAACATGTGTGAAAGGTGTGTGTATGGTCAAGGGCTGGTGTTACTTAGATCGATGGGGGGTTTTTTGCCCGATGCTCGTTCATTCGTTTTTGGTAAAGTGTGCTGATCGAGTCCCGTTGTGATGCGAGAGGCCGGGGTGCGGGGCATGGTCTGGTAAATGCGGGGCATGGTCTGGTAAATGAAGGACAAGGCGTCCCAGGGGCGCTGGTTGTATGAGAGGAGGCCTCGCGTGAGGATGAGTGTGCTAACTTGTATGTGTACACTCGTCGGTACATGCTCAGGCTTCGTAGTGTGTGTGTGACGTGAAGTTGTACAACATCGCATTTTAATCGCTCGCTCGCAGACTTTTTGAGTTTTCGACGAGCTAGCGACAATGCGAAAATGAGATGCGTGCTAACTACAGAACTCGACGGCAATTTACAAAGTGTCGACGTGGCTCTGTTGTTAGTGTGCTCGTTTGGCGATCGGGCGGCCGGGGTTCGACTCCCAGCTTGGTGGAAGTTTTTCATAATGCTGTATATATTTTTTGATACATTTTTATTTACTTTTTATACCCTTGCAGAGGGTATTGTAAAATTGGTCAGATGTTCGTAGCGCACAGAAGGAGGCCTTTCCGACCGCATAAAGTATATAAATTCTTGATCAGCATGAGAAGCTGAGTTGATATAGCCATGTCCGTCTGTCCGTCCGTCTTTGCATATGCGTTTTACTCAGCCGTCTTAAGAGCTATCGGGCTGAAATTTTTTTTTGGGGTTTTTTATTACCCGGGTAAGATAAAGTATGAAAATCCTTAGGATCGGACCACTATATCTATCATATAGCTCTAGAAGAAAAAATTTTGCGGACATGGCTATATCGTTGCAAGTTGCGAGCTCGAGATCTCGACCCTTTTTCCCCCTCCCCGTAAAATTCGGTACTTGTCCGTCCCTCTGCCTAAAAGTTGCGAGCTCGAGATCGCGACCCTTTTTCCCACTCCCCCGTAAAATTCGGTACTTGTCCGTCCCCTCTGCCTAAAAGTTCGACGACGATCGCTCGCTCGACCCAAAAAAGGTCGTTTATGACCCGTCATAAAACTCGAGACACACAAATTTTTGTGTGCGTCGAGACTAAAAAATGACCTTTTTCTCTGCCCAGCCTCTGCTGCTGATGCTCTGGCTCCCAAGTTAAATTTTCGTGCCCACCCTTGCATTACATTATTTTTTTCAGTACATTGCACGATCAGTGTTTGTTGGTTTTTTTTTGTTGTTATGTTATGCCAAAAAAAAGTTCACTTTAAACTGCAAGTTTTTGTTGGATTTAACTGCACGTTAATGAGTCACTAGCGAGAACAAACTTTGTTAACTCACTTTCGCCCCGTTTATATTCTTATTTTAAACTTCTTATTTTTTTCGGGTAGTGAACTTTCGCCCGTTGGGTGCCAATTAATAAGCTGTGTTATTACAGTTGAGAAAGTCTCATCAACTATTATTTTATTACTTTATTGTTTCTTTTGCGATGAGCGAAATAGAACTCCTGATTAATAGAACCCTATTAACTGATATCGCGCCCGCGCTTGGCATCAATGCAGAATCACTGATCTTGCAGCTCGTGCAAGGAATCAGGTTACATCCGGCGACACTATTGGGCCCTTGTTGCTGCCCTGGCATTTGTATGGTATGGGCCGATTTTGGGACCACGACCGGTGGCGTGTTAACTTGTATATATATATTCAACATTTTTTTTTTGGCCGCGTCTATTTGCCGTGTGGCTCTATGGGCCACACTATAGACCGAGCAACGCAATTATCGCCCAACAATTTTAATTTAGGATGTATTTAGTTGTTGGGCGCTCTTTGTAGCGCTAACGGTCCTAATGCGTCCAGGGTCTAGCTTGTCATGCAAGATGGTGCCGGCGCTGGTCTTCGCACAGGCTGATGGGGCGCCGGTGTCGGTCCTCTTGACACAGGTGTTCTCGCAATATGGCGAATCCAATGGTCCAGGGCAGTCCGCCGGGCACGTCTTCTCTGGTGTGGTCTGGATTGTCTTCTTGGGTTCTGGTTTTTGGAAATCGTATGTATTAATTACTTTTATATTTTTAGACGTAATTTCTGTAGAGGTTGAGCCTTTTTGCTTTAATTTTTGCTGAATCAACTCGATGTTGTCTAGTTCAGCTTGTAATTTGTTGCCTTTTGCCCAACTAATTGTTGTGTTGGTGGCTGTAGCTTAAGGAGTTCGGCTTTCCTTTGTTTTAGCCGATTCTTAACTCCGCTACGTCTTGGCATTGCTCATCACCTCTACTCACTCAGATTTCTTTTTTTTTCGGTCCAGAAATGTGTGTCCACTCCGCCAAGTGAAGTTTCCACTTGTTTTTTTTGTTCTGTTCCTTCCTTTACTCCTCCAGTGCCGATTTTGGGTCTTCTGGTCACTTTGATTTTGACCACTGTCATTGTCGCCATGTAAAGTTAAACAGCCCTGACTATGAGCCCCTTTGATGTGCGTCTTCCAATCTGGGCCCTTTAGGCTCCAGTGAGTTATTTTTCAATCCAACATGAAGAGAACAGTTCCTCTTGTAGCGATGAACAATTTTTTGACCCTGTCTGACCTTAGCGAAGTTTGAGTACAGTTTTGTTCTGTTACCGGTAAGGTGTATTTGCGTTTTGCGTTTTTTTCGGTTAACACGTATTGCTGACACTATTCACTTCATTCGATCAAGTTTTTATTTACAGGGTCCCTGCTCGGGCGCCAATTAAATACTTTCTTAGTTCATTGTAGAAAAAAATAAAATTTATTAAAAAACTCTTTATTTATTTTACGTTTACAAAAATCTATTGATTTACTGAAAGACTTATGACAACTACTCTGAACAAAGATCGCGGAGCTTCAGCAAAGTTACAAGTTGAACTCGGGCTAAAGACTGACTTGGGGCAGATCGATTATGTTTGGATGAAGCCTCTGGTATTGGGCGTCGTTGGTGACAGCGACGCTTGCTGATTCCAATGGTCCCACGCTGGCGTGGGATCTGTTTATCGCGGAATCGATTTAGGCGACTTGACGTCTGACGTACCGAACTTGATGCTTATTGCCGAATTGTTTTATGGAATTGGACGACTTGCTGTCTGATGTACCGAACTCGACACTATTTCCTTAGTAATGTTTGTCTGTATGGCAATCATGCGTCTCGGGGTTATCGGGTGACATCCTTAGCGGTGCCCTCTATGATTGTGAAGATGCCCATTATGATGAGTCTTGGCTATTATCTATCGTGGCATGATGAGTGTAAGATTAGTGTGGTTATAGTGATAGATTACGACTGGTCTTAACGTATAAATTCTTGATCAGCATCAACAGCCGAGACGATCTAACCATGTCCGCCCGTCCGTCCGTATGAACACCCAGATTTCGGAAACTATAAGAGCTAGAGAGCCACCAAACTTGGTATGTTGTCTCGTGTAGTAACTACAGTTATCGAGTTTGTTTTAAATTTTTGCCAAGCCCCATACCGCCCCCGCATATTAAATAAAACCGATTTTTTCAAACACTATACTAACTAGAGAGACCAAATTTGGTATGTATATTTGCTTAGTAAATGCGCACATTTTGTATGTTTATATTTTGCACGCCCCTTTCCGCTCCCGTAATTTCAAAAAACTCGATTATCTCCCGTAATTATCTACCTTGTGCAATTAAATTCGGCACACTTAAATTTGATGCTAATATCCAGCAAAATACAAAATTTGATCAAAATCGGACTAAAATTAGTTATGCATGTAAACTTTTTCCATAAGGCAGGAGTTGGCTGTTGGCTGGTGGGGGCGCTAGGGTGCTCGTATGCTTGACTGAGCAAGATACTAAGATATGCCTGTTAAAAAGCACGTGATCATAATTTTTTAAAAATACGAAAATGCATTTGATATTATAAATTTGAAATAATTTGTTTACTGGTGTGTGGTATACCTAAGTCGGCGAGACGACTTACATACTTCATTTACAAGGGAAACTTCAGGTATGCTTGAAGTCACAAACAAAATCAGTGACCCCCATCGGGTCAGGATATAATCTTGTGAAAATGGGTTTTACGTCAATGGTGCGTATGGTGGCGACCACTGAAGTATTGATTTTTTCGCTCACATTAGTGAAGTTGACGTCGTGTGCCGACACGTGCCATTGGAGTTGTTCCACATGTTGACCCTTTTTTATCATTCCTGCAGAGAAATCGATTCTTGCTTTGACCTCGTTTAGAAAGTCATGATCAATGATGGCATCAAAGGTCTAATTAATTCTGGGAATACAAAAAAAGGTACCTGGTTTACCGAAAGCGTGCAACTGACATATCCGATCTAACGTGCCAACTCCGTACACGGAGCTAACTTGAAAAGGCGAGTCAGCCGCAACTATGTCAACTAGCTCCTTTATGGGCTTAATGTAGTTTTTGGCTGCTCCACAATCTATCAAGATTTTGACGCTCCCGCCCAATCGCCACCCGAATTGTTATAATAAGTGGGCTGTTTGTATTTAGAGGAAAAAGGTATGATTTTAGTATTTAGTATTTATTTGTATTGTATATTTTTAAACTATATGTGATTACTATACGACAAAACTAGTGTGGTCAGTGGCTCAGTGGGGACCTACTCAGACTACAATACTGTTATTATCAGGTTCAAACCCTCTACAGAGATAGAGATGAATTTTTTTTCCAACTAGTGAAGTAATATTAAAAGATAAATCCATCGTGTATATGATGGATTAGGGAATATTATTTTTTATAATATATTAGATAGCCTTATTTATGTTTTCACGGTTCGTGGCAACTAGGAATCTAATTAAGAAAAATGAGATTTCACAAGATTTGTCCCAAATTGTCAAATCCACAACTGCGTACTAAAGTTTTTGGTGTATAGCATATTTTAATTTTAATAGCCCTCATTTTGTCATTATTTTCCCTACATTTTTGATAAAATAATTAGTTTTTGTTGCTTTTAAACATCCCAATAAACATGAGTCAATTCGAATAATTCTAATGATTCGAGTGCCTTAGTACATTTCGATGCTTTGACACTCAATTCATTGCCTTTCATTAAACAGAGTTACGTATTTTTAGAGATATGACAAGTACTAACTCACACTCATTCATTTCATTGTGTAGTTGTCCCTCATTCATTTGAATTCAATTCGAATGGATTCTTTGACTTTGACTTTTCTCTTATTCATGCAGCTCTCTATTATTTAAACAGGAAATTTTCGGGTGTGAGTTATCCAACCCGTTGGGCGCCAACTAAGAGTTCAATATTTTATTGAGATAATATTAATGTTTTATGGTTGTCTCACCACGTTTACCAGTAGTATCCGTTGCCATTGTCTTGGGTCTCTAGTTCAGCAGAAAGCGCGTAATGCAATGGCCTAATTCTGCAGCTTTGGTATTTGCATGCACCAGGTGCTCTTTTAAACTGAAGCGGGTGTCCAACAAAATAGCGTTCAGTGGATGCCCTTTTCTGCACGTATCCGTAGAAATTTCGGCTACCTCGACGACTTTGCGACTGCTGATCAGACGGGACTTCTCCTTTGAAATGTGTGCGCCAGCCACTTTGGGTGTTGCAGCGGTTTACTCAACTAAGTTTACTAATTATTTTAAATTAAAAGTAGTTTGGAAAAGTTACAATTACTCTAATCTCGTCGTTTACTCTGCTGCTTCGGTTCACTCTCGCTGCTCCTTCTTCGTTGCCGACTCTCCAACTTCAACTGTGTCTCTCTACTGTTCTCTGCTGTCTGCTGTACTCTCTGTTTTTCTGCTTGCTGCTGTTGAACCTCTGCAAATCCTCTGCAGTCGATCATCCGGCATTGATAAGATGGCCAAATTCGTATCACCAAAAGTATGGCGTAAACTTCTGACTCGCACGATTACGTTGGCCTCGCCAAATCTTTTTATGCTTTTGCATCAGTTGTATTGACATCTCTGGCCTTCGGGCGTAGCTGTTACAGCTGGCTGGCGTAGAGTTTTTTGAAAAACCAGGTGGTTGATTCTCGGTGGTGTTGTTTGCTTGGGGGTGTCACCCTTTGAAGCCCTTGTTTCGGGGTGGCTGTCGATCAGATGCACTATTAAGTTCTTAGTGCTCAGATTTACGTGTTGACCATCTTCCAATTGTATGCTCTGTTGAACATACTGCATGAGACAACTTTTGGCACATCAAAGTTATTTGTTGGTTGCACCTGGATTGCTCGCGCTTCTGGGTCTGGCCCAGATTTATTCATTTGATTATTAGAATGCAAAATAATATCGGTTACAAGTTTTGACTTTATATTTAAATCCGGCTGGCCGAAAGAAGAACAAGCTTCGAAACAAAGGCGCCAACTGCCCGTTTATAACTAGGGGCTCCCCTGTATCTTTCCTCGTCATCCAACGCTGGTATAATTACCTGGTTCATGGGGAAGTGAAGACGTCGTGCAACAACAGGGTAAGTTTTTGAAAAATATGGATATTTCTTTTTCGCCTTGTTGTTTCTGCGAATAACTGCCTCCTGTTTAGATTGTATCGGGCCGCTTATGTGTTCTAGCGTACTGCGCTTGAAATCTGTCAGGCCTTAATAATTTCTCAGAAGTCCTGTCTAGGAAAATATCAGCTTTTTCCCGATAACGGAGTGGGTACGAGTTCGGATACCCTAAGGGTTGAGAATTCGGACTTAAGGCATCTATGCATCGATTTCGAGGAATGTCGAGTGAAATCGTTCCACTTGCCCATTAACTTCGCTCCGTTGGGTAGGGGTATGGTACACGACTATATCCAGCAGTTTTAGGCAATTGAGAACCGTGGGGCAAAGAAGACTTTTTGTTTATTTTCTCTTTTTTTCCTTTTTTAAGTTTTGAGCACTCTTCAATTACCTAAGTGATTGCGGTTACTAATATTTTGTTTTGTGTAATGGTGGTGTGGTTTGTTTTGTTGTATGGAAATCCCTTCTTACAGGATCAGCGTGTCAATGAAATTTTAGACAATTATCACTTTGGTTTTGTAAGGATTTCTTTTTTTAATTCTGTTCTTCTGTATTAACAATTTCTTGAATTTATTTTAATATTTGAATTTTTTAATTTTGTTCTTTTTTTGCCGGCATTGCGAGTTTTTTAGTAAAATTTTATTTAATTTTGATTTCGATTTTTCTCGTGTTTCTTTTTTTTTATACCTTTGCAGAGGGTATTATAAAATTGGTCAGATGTTTTTAACGCACAGAAGGAGACGTTTCCGACCCCATAAAGTATATATATTCTTGATCAGCATGAGAAGCTGAGTTGATATAGCCATGTCCGTCCGTCTGTGCGTATGCGTTTTACTCAGCCGTCTTAAAAGCTATCGGGCTGAAATTTTTTTTCGGTGTTTTTTATTACCCGGGAAAAATAAAGTATGACAACCATCAGGATCGGACCACTATATTGCTCTAGAAGAACTAGAAGAAACATTTTCATAAAAATTGGAGTATGCTATGAAATTTACATATGTGATAATATTGGATATAAAACCCCAGATCCAAAAATTTGAATGTGATCGGATAAATATAACAATATAACACAAGTTACAGTCAATATAATAATCGGCTCTGCTCCCAGCTCTGTCGGCAGCGATGCTTGCTGTCTACTACGTCTTTCGTCATCAACAGAGTACATGCATACACACACAGACGCAACGCTACATAAACTGTATGCGTATGCGTGCGTTGCTTTGCTTTGGGAATGCGGGAAGAAGAACAAATTGTAAAATAGAGAGTAAAATTGTTTTGTTTGTATATTGATGAATTGAGTTGCAGAAAACAAATTTTGAACATGTAAAATTATTATTACCAAGGACTGCAAGGGTATATAAACTTCGGCATAGCCGATGTTAGCTTTGATATTTTATTTTGATGTCGCAATGATTTTTCTTGTTTGTACAAACTGGATGTCCTCGGGCAGACCGCAGTGACACCCAGAGTTGAGTTGTTCAACAAATGGTAATTCCTCAACGAGGTTTTGAACCCTGGGCCTCCGCTTATCAGGCGGTAGCCATCTTGCTGCAACGACTTATGTAGGGCTAGCGCACCGTCGTCATCATGCTACTTCAACTCCTTCCTTGTGTGAGAGCATGGCAGGGTCAGTCTGGACTGCCTCCAGTACTTTTTCAGGGTCACTGCATTGCTCCATCAAAACATCAGGCCGTCTTCTACTCTTGCGTTTAGGTCTTTTGACCGTTTCCCATTTGTTGGCGACTTTTTGTAAGGGGATGGTACCCTCAGCCGATTCAGCATCAGTCGTATTTTGGGTAGTTGACTGTCTTAACGCCGCGCTGGGACGTGTGACGGTGTTCCGTTCCTTTGCCCTCTGCCTTGCACCTGCTACATTTGGTGTAGCACTTTTAATCATAATAGCCGCAAACGTCAGTGGCCGCATCTCCTGTTTTGGCTTATTAGCCCGAGGTCTGCTTTGTAGTTGGGTTATTACACCATCCAAAATCGTCTTCATTCTTGCCAATTCATCATTATGCCACAATTTACGATTGGATGCTGGCTTGGTGCAGAAATAGCGACAGGTGGACTTAATTCACGGTCTCTTTTTGGCGTATCCTCTGTTGTGGCAACTGCTGCTGGTGTGAAAGGTGCCAGAGACTTCCAGTTTATAGCCGTCGGAGCCGAATGCGTAGCTGTTGGCGGCGTTCTGGCCATTAAGCTGCTTCGCGAAAAGCCAGTTGCTCCCGCTGGCATTTTACAGCCATTACTGCTTGTTGCATTCCCCGCTGTATCGGCCAAGTGTGCCACCGATGCAGTAGTTTTCCTGTTAGTATTTATGGATGTAGGGGCCTCCAGAATCCGTGCCCCGGCCTCGGTTTGGTTCGCGGGTGGATTTCCACTTTTGTGGCTGCCACCTGGAGTATTTTCGTTTTTTCCAGCCATATTTTTTATAAACTATGATGCATTTTATACCTACTTCCAGGTACGAAAGTTCGTTAATATGCTGCCGGCCGATGCGACGCAGACGCAGACCATAAGCGCAATATGAGGACAGACGCTATGCAAATTTAGTGGCTTCCCGGAGAATTTAGTGGCTCGCTTGGCGATCGGGCGGCCGGGGTTCGACTCCCAGCTTGGTCGAAGTTTTTCATAATGCTCTTTATTCATAATGCTTTTTATATATTTATATATTTTTTTGTGATACATTTTTATTTACTTTTTATACCCTTGCAGAGGGTATTCTAAAATTGGTCAGATGTTCGTAACGCACAGAAGGCGGCGTTTACGACCCCATAAAGTATATAAATTCTTGATCAGCATGAGAAGCTGAGTTGATATAGCCATGTCCGCAAAATGTTTTCTTTTAGACCTATATGATATAGTGGTCCGATCCTAAGGATTTTCATACTTTATCTTACCCGGGTAATAAAAAACCCCAAAAAAAGATTTCATCCCGATAGCTCTTAAGACGGCTGAGTAAAACGCATACGCACAGACGGACGGACAGATGGACATGGCTATATCAACTCAGCTTCTCAGGTCGTAAACGCCTCCTTCTGTGCGTTACGAACATCTGACTAATTTTACAATACCCTCTGCAAGGGTATAAAAAGTAAATAAAAATGTGTCACAAAATATATAATGAATGAATGCACAGCAACTAGAATCACTGTCTGTTCAGCTCTCTTAAGTGGGAGAAATATGTGCATGCGAAACCAGATTGAGCAATGGAAAAACAGTTTTAATTGTGGCAATTTATATTTCACCCAATCAATCAATAAATAGCATCACGGAATTCATTCATGAAAATTTAATAAAGTATACATCAGAAGTATCGCGGATACTTAGAAAAGATTACGATAAAGTTACAATGATTTTAAGTGGCGATTTTAACGTAAATTTTGCATTGGACACAGCGGTTCCTTTAATTGACTTTCTCAATACAACATTCAGTTTAAAAATGTGTAACAATCGCACTGAATCAACAACACGATCAAAACCAACTATTGACGCGGTATTTCAAAGATATGTTGACAACATCGAAAACAAAGCATTTGTATCATATTTTAGCTATCATAAGCCACTCGTATCATTTGTTGAAATTGAAAACATTGAGGATGAATAATAATAAAATGAAGAAAATAAAACATGACCTTTATAGCAATATTATAATGAACCTATAATTATCCCGCTCCTAATGCTGCTTTCGTCTCATTCTCTCTCAGTTTGTTTTACGGAAGGTTTCACTTCTATTGTGTCTAACCGTTAGACGCCCTCTTTTTTTTATTTATATTTTGTCCCTATAGGGTAAAAAGTATATTATAATATAAGCGAACATGCATAATGTAATATAAATGTAAGATATACATGTATGCACATATATGTATAGTATGAAAAATATATATAATAGCCGATACAAAATATGCATTCATTTTTATGACATTTAGGTAAAAGCAACCCAAGACTCATGACTGTACTTTGTTTTTTAGGGCGATTCGGTAAAAAAGGGTTGTGGGAAAATTCCGCTTGGCATACTCAAATATTTCCTATTGCAGGTAGCTGCCGTCGGAATTATTCCTTTTCTCTTGCAGTTTAATTTTTTTATTCGTTTCTTCACATACGATTCGCGCAGTGTAAAGCAGCTTACGCACACAAGCAAGCGCACGCATACATTGACAGTTTGAGCTGGCTCTCTTTGTGCCTACCCTTGTTGTACAACGTCGTATTTCAATCGCTCGCTCGCAGACTTTTGAGTTTTTGACGAGCTAGACAATGCGAAAATGAGATGCGTGCTAACTACAGAACTCGACGGCAATTTACAAAGTGTCGACGTGGCTCTGTTGTTAGGGCGATCGGGCGGCCGGGGTTCGACTCGACTCCTTGGTCGAAGTTTTTCATAATGCATTATATATTTTTTTGATTCATTTTTATTTACTTTTTATACCCTTGCAGAGAGTACTATAAAATTGGTCAGATGTTTGTAACGCACAGAAGGAGACGTTTCCGACCCCATAATGTATATAAATTCTTGATCAGCATGAGAAGCTGAGTCGATATAGCCATGTCCGTCTGTCCGTTCGTCCGTCTGTGCAAATCAACTTCACGCCGCCATCTTAAGAGCTATCAAGATGAAATTTTTTGGTTGGGGTTTTTTATTGCCCGATAGTTTTTAAAACGGCTGAGTAAAACGCATACGCACAGACGGACATGGCTACGATGGCATCGACGCAATCACCATCAAGTGCTTGCCATCGTCAGTGATCCAGCACCTTGCCAATTTATTCAACAGGATCTTTGATCTCTGCCACTTTCCCACCCAATGGAAGTGCGCAGAGATTATTATGATTCCGAAACCAGGAAAACCGGAGCATGATCTCGCCTCCTACTGTCCAATCAGTCTGCTGGCAATACTCTCCAAGGTATTCGAAAGAATACTTTTGGCAAGAGTGTTGCCACTACTGGACGAAGGTAACATGGTCCCTGAACACCAATTTGGCTTCCGACGACATCACGGCACCCCAGAACAATGCCACCGTATTGTTGGGAAGGTTCTCGGCTCCTTCGAAGTCAAACTCTACACCTCCGCTGCCTTCTTGGACGATAAGCAGGCATTCGACCGTGTCTGGCACGACGGGCTTCTGCACAAGCTGAAGATGTTGCTACCTGCCCCCCACTTCATGGTTCTGAAGTCGTACCTCGAAGACAGGCGCTTTTACGTCAGATATGAAGGCTCTGTGTCCGAAATCAGGCGCGTCAATGCGGGCGTTCCACAGTGCAGTATGCCCCAGCATAGGACCCACCTATCTTGTACACTCTGTACACTGCAGATATGCCAGTGCTACAAGACGATCAGCTTCTAATCGCCACATATGCAGACGATACTGCGTTTCTCGCCTCTGCTTCAGAACCATCGGTAGCCTCGAGTCTCATCCAGGAACAATTCAACTTTCTGGAACCATGGTTGATCATGGTATTCCATCTATCTGTGTGAATGCGGACAAGTCACAGCACACCACATTCGCCACTCGAAGACTCAATTGCCTCCCAGTCAGCCTTCATGGCACGTGTCTCCCGAGCGTGGATTGTGTCAAATACCTGGGCCTCATCCTAGACCGGCATTTGAACTGCAAAGCCCTCTAATGTAACTGCTAAAATATTTAAATTGTATTCTCGACAATGTATTTCATGTAACTCCCTGACAAACAACCTAACTTTGCTGTAAACTGACATGTTATTTATACCATTCCTCACATTCGCTTATTGTCCCCTTAGGATAGATCGCAATTAAATAAACAATATGAAAAAAAAAAACTCCTAAGTCTATTAGTTTTGCATCTAAAGGAAACTGTGTAATCATACCAATACCTAGTTTCTCCAAAACCATTTCGTTTGAAAGGAAATAGTTTTAGTGATGATCCACATATTTCCTTGACGTGTAGTCACTATCAGTTATTCGAACGATTCTGCTTGTAGAATATGCTATGAAACTTCCTATTCGAGTGCCTACTTACGTGCTTTTTAATCCGAATAAAAACGCTTTAGCGGGGGCATCGCATATAAATGACTTGCATTTAACTTTTAGGTCACTCGTTCCTACCACAGTTGGGCCTCTGCCCGGATAGCGTTGCAAAAATCAATTTTTTCATGATCGCGTTTGGCAATAAAGATATATGCAATCGATAGGGAATACTTCACAGATTATCATTATGCAATTTTTTGAAATCGGCACCATAGAGGCGCCAAAGTTGAGACATTTTTAGTAAATGAGAATAAATGATAACTTTTAAAAAAAAAAGTAGCAGATTTAAAACTAAATATTGGGCAATTTCAACAATCGATTTTGGATATTTTCTATGATCTTTATTAATAGCATGTTTCATAAATTTTAATAATTACCTAAATCGTTATTGAAATAGAAGCGTTAAGAAAGACACTAAATATTGGCGTTTTTTTAAATTTGGTGGAACAGAACTAAACAGGATCAACAAGTATCAATACTGGACTACATACACTATGCGTAAGCCATAAAACAAGGAAACCCTCGCCTACAATATATATATATTATATATCCGTCTTAGAAATATTTGATTTTGATTTTCATGATAGTTTCCTAGTTGCCTGCGGAAATAGGGATATCTTATTTTAGGTAATAGATAATTGGGTTACTTCAAGTTTAATACATTTTGGATTTCCCCGTTTACCTTTACATGGAACTTCTCCCATGTATAGCAAAATTACGTGGATGGAATTTACGTTGAAACTTGCCTAGCCACTTCCCCGGCCAGGATAAACAAAGAAGTATAAAACACCTTGTGAGGATGTACATAGAAAGAATTATAGGAAGTAGTAGGAAATTGTGCAAGCTGCATTCTTTCGGAAGGTAGGATTAAAAATTGAATGATGGGAACACGACAAAGAGATTTCTTGAAAATGATAAAAGGACATCATTAATAACAGTTCTTAGGGTTAGATCATTAAAAGGTTGGCTGTTATCTTTAAAATTATATATTGCAAGGTAATGGAAAATGTTGAAAAATTTGCTGAATATACTTCAAAATCTGCTCAACTTTTGACTAAATTGTTTTCGCAAAAAAAACTTACAACAACAGTACATAGGATTTTTGATCACGGAAAGGACACAAGAGAGTATCAGTGTTTAAAAATTGGAGAGCTATTCGAAATAGCACAGGTGTTTAAGAATAAACATCGTGTTCATCTGAAACGGCTTCAGACGCATTAAAGAAAATTTAATAAAAATGTACTTGTGTTACAATCAACTAACATAGCATATGACTAGAATTACAATCAGCCACACGTGTTGTGGGAACAAACACTTGTAATTGTAAACTAATTGCAGGATGTCAAGTGGCCGACGCCGTGCCCAAATTAATAATAATTTTTCAACCCCCGAATACGTGGGTGTGACTCGTATTAGAATAAGATCTCCTTAATAACAATTGTTACCTCCTAGAGCCTAAGATTTCCTCCTCCGTGCTTTTGTAAATAAAATCAGTTCATAATTTAAATTCAACGAATGAAGATTGGGTTATTTTTCCTTCGCCCGGAATTCAACAGGAATGAAAAAACATGGACTACAAATGGTCCAGCTGCACCAATACGGTATACCAATACAATGAAAACCTTTTTATAATGCCGGCAGCCTCTTTGGACCAACTAATTGCATCGCTAAGACACTTGCTATTATGACAGGATGAAAAATAGCAACTATAGTTGCAAAAGGTTGAGTTTATTGGATATTGATGTAAATTATTATTAGTGAAAATCATCGATCAATAGCAAATATTGAAAATTAAGCTACAAAAAATCAAAAAAAAAATGTTGGTTTTAGTCTTTTAAAATTATGTTTACAAATCTAATTAAAAGTTTTAATTTTAAAATATTAAAAAACGTTATATAGTCGTTTGAAACAATACAAAATTTCGTTTGGGATGAAAAAAGAAACGGGTTTCATTAAAATTTTAGAGGAAAAACAAGCTTGAAAAGGAGGAATTCTTGAAATCGCTTTATCGGTTTATAAGCTAGGATTTTTGCAAAGTAAACTGTCAAAAGGCCCCACTGTGCGTCTCTGAAAATTTTGCTCACTGCTATGAGCTTTCAAGCTGAACGGAACTAATTGAAAAGGAGCTGTATTGTTTGACCAATCAAAAATTTTTCTATAAGCAAATACGTATTAGTTCTTCTTCGCCATTATGTATTTTAATAAATGAATTTGGTTTTCTTGGTTGAATTTCTTGCTCTTTCGTTTTTACTAGTTACACAAAGTATGTATGTATATTTGTAAGCATGAAAACTCAATTAGTGTCTTGCATCATTTCGACGAAAGCAGTTTCGCGTCCGACAAAAAATTGTAGTAGGCAAATATTGACCTATAAAAAATAAATCTACTAAGTCTAATAAAAAAAATGGAATAATATCAAGGAAGCCAATCGAAGCTTATATACCCTTACTCTGGCGGTCCTTGGCAATAACATGTTCAAGACTCTGTTTGTGTTTCTCAATGCACAAGCAACAGCGGACACTTTTTGGTTATTCTTTTTCTTTAGAAAATGCTGAGGTAATTGGAGTCTGATTTTTCCACATGTTACTGCTTCTATGTTGCATCCCAAAAGACCCATCAGCTGATGGTAACTAAAGTTATAGCCCTGCGAAATATAACTTTGCGAAATCCATGTGTTTTTGTATGTATAATGCACCTAAATACTTTTCAATAGTATTTGCGCCTTCTGGCGCAGTTTAAAGTAATGTGATGGGTCTTCTTGGAATGCAACTTAGCTATATTTTTCTTAAGGGACATTTTGCGATGTGTTTCGTCCTTTTCTGCCTACTAGTTTTGTTTTTTGAATGACTTTTTTAAGGATACTCTGAAACGGACATTAAGTTATCCAATTTCTTCCTAGATTACATCCTGTTTATAAAACTCTGAGCAAAAAGGAAGACCTACAAAGAAGCAATTTGTCGAAAGAACCCTGAAAAATACAAAAAATCTTTGTTTTTTACGTTATTAAGAGGAGGGATTTCGGTGTATGACGACTTTTTTCCCATCACTTTTTCTGTTTTTTGCCAATAACTTTAATTGTTTAAAATTTGCTCGAATTTTTAATTTTTAGAGCAAACCCCGAATTATGGCAAAAATTGCAGGTGTACGTTGACTTTATTCCTCGACTGTAAGTCGCTCTATAGAAAAACGACGTTCTCGTGTCAAATTGCTTGCATGGTGTGCTTTCAAAACTGCCTCTGCTCTATCTCGCTATGCAAACTGTATGATTTATAAATATATATACATATAATATGTATAACATTGCACAAATATACCACTTATTGTAATTATAAGTATGTAAATACAATGTCCATCAAGTTACCGACACTGTTAAACTTGAGTTAGCGACGGTCGTCTGTTAACCCGCTGTTAAGTTTTTTCATTTTTATTTTTTAATTTTTCAGAAATTTATTAACCTTTTTTAAACAAATTTTTTTTGAAGTGAAAACTTCTTTAGAATCGTTGGGAGTGATTTGAGACTCGATGAAACGAAAAAGCGACACTAAAAATAGACACATATAGATCTTATAGTATTTAGCCTGCGAGAGAATGAGATGCAAATATATAAAAAAGCATTATGAAAAACTTCGACCAAGCTGGGAGTCGAACCCCGGCCGCCCGATCGCAAAGCGAGCACACTAACAACAGAGCCACGTCGACACTTTGTAAATTGCCGTCGAGTTCTGTAGTTAGTGTGCTCGCTTGGCGATCGGGCGGCCGGGGTTCGACTCCCAGCTTGGTCGAAGTTTTTCATAATGCTTTTTATTCATAATGCTTTTTATATATTTATATATTTTTTTGTGATACATTTTTATTTACTTTTTATACCCTTGCAGAGGGTATTGTAAAATTGGTCAGATGTTCGTAACGCACAGAAGGAGGCGTTTACGACCCCATAAAGTATATAAATTCTTGATCAGCATGAGAAGCTGAGTTGATATAGCCATTTCCGCAAAATGTTTTCTTTTAGACCTATATGATATAGTGGTCCGATCCTAAGGATTTTCATACTTTATCTTACCCGGGTAATAAAAAACCCCAAAAAAAGATTTCATCCCGATAGCTCTTAAGACGGCTGAGTAAAACGCATACGCACAGACGGACTGACAGATGGACATGGCTATATCAACTCAGCTTCTCAGGTCGTAAACGCCTCCTTCTGTGCGTTACGAACATCTGACCAATTTTACAATACCCTCTGCAAGGGTATAAAAAGTAAATAAAAATGTATCACAAAATATATAATGAATGAATGCACAGCAACTAGAATCACTGTCTGTTCAGCTCTCTAAAGTGGGAGAAATATGTGCATGCGAAACCAGATTGAGCAATGGAAAAACAGTTTTAATTGTGGCAATTTATATTTCACCCAATCAATCAATAAATAGCATCACGGAATTCATTCATGAAAATTTAATAAAGTATACATCAGAAGTATCGCGGATACTTAGAAAAGATTACGATAAAGTTACAATGATTTTAAGTGGCGATTTTAACGTAAATTTTGCATTGGACACAGCGGTTCCTTTAATTGACTTTCTCAATACAACATTCAGTTTAAAAATGTGTAACAATCGCACTGAATCAACAACACGATCAAAAACAACAATTGACGCGGTATTTCAAAGATATGTTGACAACATCGAAAACAAAGCATTTGTATCATATTTTAGCTATCATAAGCCACTCGTATCATTTGTTGAAATTGAAAACATTGAGGATGAATAATAATAAAATGAAGAAAATAAAACATGACCTTTATAGCAATATTATAATGAACCTATAATTATCCCGCTCCTAATGCTGCTTTCGTCTCATTCTCTCTCAGTTTGTTTTACGGAAGGTTTCACTTCTATCGTGTCTAACCGTTAGACGCCCTCTTTTTTATACCATACACCCATAGGGTGAAATGGTATATTAAAGTCGCCAAAATGTATGTACCAGGCAGAAGGAAGCATCTCCGACCCCACAAAGTATATATATTCTTGATCAGGATCAACAACCGAGTCGATCTAGCCATGTCCGTCTGTCCGTCCGTCTGTCCGTCTGTCCGTCTGTCCGTCCGTCCGTCTGTCCGTATGAACACCTAGATCTCGGAGACTGTAAGAGCTAGAGCCACCAAATTTGGTATGTAGACTCGTGTAGTATGTAGAGTGATCAAGTTTATTTCAAATTTTTGCCACGCCCCTTTCCGCCCCCGCAATTTAAAAAAAGCGTTTATCTCAAAAACTATTCCAGCTAGAGACACCATATTTGGTATGTATATTCGCTTAGTAAATGCACACATTTTGTATGTGTAAAAATTTTCCCACGCCCTTTTCCGCCCCCGTAATTTGAAAAACTTGATTATCTTCCGTATTTTTTTACCTTATGCAATCAAATTTGGCACACTTAAATTTAATACTAATATCTAGCAAAATACCAAATTTGATCAAAATCGGACAAAAAACAGTCGAGTTATGCATATAAAGGTTTTTCCATAAGGCCAGAGTTGGCCGTTCTCTGGTGGGGGCGCTAGGGTGCTCGTATGATTGAGTGAGCGAGATACTAAGATATGCTTGTAAAAAGCATGTGAAAATGCATTTGTTTAATAAAGTTGAAATATTTGCTTTACTGGTGTATGGTATACCTAAGTCGGCGAGACGACTTACTTACTTCATTGTAAATGAATATACTCAGTTACAAAAATTATTGGGAAAAAAGTATTAATTTTAGTTGTCAGGGTTGTAAACGAAAATAATTGTAATTGCAGAAATTAAAAGTGTAAATTCTATAACGGATAGGAAGTTACCCTTTTTCGACGCACTTACGTTAGAGTCAATTTTTTATTGTGAGTTTGTGTGTCGGTATTAAGCATTTAAAAGACTAATAACATCGTATAATTCGTTAAAACAAAACAATTAAAAGTATATTTAAATATCAAAGAAGCTAACTTCGGCTATGCCGAAGTTTATATACCCTTGCAGTTCTTTATTATATTTAATCCGATAACAAAGGTGAAATTTCATACATCAACAGAATTAGTTGTCGTATTATTAAAGTGCTTAAATATTTTTCAAACTACTGAATTCAAAACACATTTAATAATTATTAGACAATATAAATGCTCCATTTAACGATAATCAGGATCCTGGCGAGCACCGAAGTGGGCCTCTACGTCCCGTTCGCGCTCTTGCTGCCTGAACAATATGCCATCCTGTCTCCGAACAATATCCTGAGCAGTGTTGGCCTCCTGCTCCGTCGAACGATAATCAGGATCTTCTCGCGTAATACGGCGGGTCCGTGTGTTTCGGGCCTGCTCCTGCAGCCTGTAGTCTCTATTGGCTCGTCGTTCAGCACGTGCCAATGCGTCTTGCCTACGATCTCGTTCCCGTGTTTCCAAATCATTTTGCCGATTATTTGCCATGTGTTGCGAATTGGTCTCGCGAACCTCGTTGCCATTTTCTTGGCGGTAAGTAAGTGTCCGAATTGCAGCTTCCCGTCGTCGTTGTTCAGCAGATTTTCTCGACAAACGAGGCATTTTAAAATCTTACAATTATAGTATATTATAACGATGACGTATATGTACATATATGATTTGATGATGACGTAGTAGGCAGCAGGCAGCGCTGCCGGCAGCGCTTGAATCGATTTATATCGACTACAAGTTACAACTTGTGTTCTATTTATCCGATCACATTCATTTTGGGATCTGGGTTTTTATATCCAATATTATCACATTTGTAAATTTCATAGCGACACTCCAATTTTTATAAAAAATGTTTGTTCTAGAGCTATATGATATAGTGGTCCGATCCTGATGGTTTATCTTTCCCGGGTAATAAAAAGCCCCGAAAAAAAATTTCAGCCCGATAGCTCTTAAGACGGCTGAGTAAAACGCATACGCACAGACGGACATGGCTATATCAACTCAGCTTCTCATGCTGATCAATATATATACTTTATGGGGTCGGAAACGTCTGTGTCTGTAAGCGTTACAAACATCTGACCAATTTTATAATACCCTCTGCAAGGGTATAAAAACATTAAAAACAAACACATGATCCAGCTGCTGAAGGCCTTCATCTGTGGTCTTTCCAAAAACGTAATTGTATTCTTTTTATCACTTGTACTGTTTTACCGCTAGAGCGTATAACATATCGTGATTAAGATTAAAGTGCAAAAGAAAAAAATGTTTGACGACCACATATACCTACATATGTTATGCTGCTCACTCGCTATTATTGTTTTCTTTTATTTGTTTTATGCATTCTAAATTTTATATGACTTCGTCTAACATACAAACTACACTTACAAATGATCATGAAATTTTGAATTAAATTAAATTAAAACCAGAGGGCCGGGGCTAACTTCGACCGCGTCAAAGTTTGTATACCCTTGCAATTTTTTTGGTAACTCTTTCCTTACCTATAGCCATCAAAATGGAAAAAACGTTTAAGCTAAAAAGGTCGAAAGAACGGCCTACAATCTTAGCATAGGAAAAAACTAAGATATTGATCAAAGTCACTGTTTTCCACCGATCGTTCCTATGGGAGCTATATAATATAGTATTCCGATCTTTATCAAATTCGGCACAGTCATTAACAGATATATTAAACTAACAAATGTTTAATTTGAAAGCAATCGCGTCAAAAGAAACGAAGTTATTGACAAAAGTCACTGTTTTCGAAAGATCGTTCCTATGGGAGCTATATGATATAGTCAGCCGATCTTAATCCAATTTAGCACAGTCGTTTATATGTGTAATTAACTCACCAATATTTAATTTCACGACAATAGCTCAGAAAATAACGAAGTTATTGAGAAAAGTCACTGTTCGTGACTTTGCGGTTTGTATGGGAGCTATATGATATAGTGGTCCGATCCGGCTGAGATATCCGAGATGTCCGATATATACAACCCCTGCAGTATATACAAGCCTACATGCAAAATTTCAACTCTGTAGCTCTAACGGTCTATAAGGAGTTTGCGTTGATCCAGACGGACGGACATACGGACAGACGGACGGACGGACGGACATGGCTATATGAACTCGTCTCGTCATGCTGATCAAGAATATATATACTTGATATGGTCGGAGATGCTTCCTTCTATGTGTTGCACACTTCTGACCAAAATTAATATACCCTTTTTGCAAGGGTATAATTAGTAAAAGATATAAGTGCTATCAATCATTCGGTGTCGCGATTAATTTTTATACCATACACCCATAGGGTGAAATGGTATATTAAATTCGCCAAAATGTATGTAACAGGCAGAAGGAAGCATCTCCGACCCCACAAAGTATATATATTCTTGATCAGGATTAAGAACCGAGTCGATCTAGCCATGTCCGTCTGTCCGTCCGTCCGTCCGTCTGTGTGAACACGTAGATCTCGGAGACTATAAAAGCTAGAACCACCAAATTGGGTATGTAGACTCGTGTGGTATGTAAATATATAGAGCTAATTGGAATTTTGGCCACGCCCCCTTACGCCCCCAGAATTTACATAAAACTGTTTTTCTTAAAAAGTATAACAGATAGAAACATCAAATTTGGTTTATATACTCGTTTAGTTAGCGCGCAGAAAATAATTGTTCCAATATGTTGCCACGCCCCCGTCCGCCCCCGGAATTTACAAAAAACAGATTTTCTTAAAAACTATGACAGCTACCGACATTAAATTTGGTGTGTATGTAATTTAATATCCTCCGTTCCTGTTTTGGGTGAAGATTAGGTTGAGAGGCGTACTGTGCCTCTTGTTGCTGGCCTCGGGCTCAGACAATAAAACAAATTATTTAACGGTTAAGTGCCGGAGTGAATATTTATTTAAGCGACTTATTGGAAGAGGGCTGTATTCAAAACTGATTTCTTAAAACACAGAATATTTCACTTAAGCTAAGCCAAAACTCGCATCACGTCACAATGTCATGGTCGGCAAGCCGACTCAGCAAATCTTTGGCGATAACGGAAACTCTTGCAGCAAAACAAAAGTGTCCGGTTACCGTCGCTGACCATTGCAGCTATAGCGCGCGATAGCGAGGGTTGAATATAAACTTATAAAATATCCTATATTAAGTGTTAATTGTTAACTACTCCCCCTTCAAGTATAAGGCCGACCCAATACCGGCGACGACTTCTCGTAACTCCTTTGCAGATTTCTTTGCACCGATGAATCGACAAAGAGTGAGGCTAATGCAGATTAAAGCACAGCATATGGCTCCAATAATGAATGCCACACGATAAGCTTGATCAGTTCCGTTTTTCGCGTTTTTCTCGAATTGCTGTATCACCTCCAGATTACATATTGATTTCAATCTGAGTGGTCCAAAATGTTTGGGCTAACAATGTTAGCCTTTGCCAGAGTAATAGCAAGCATTAAATTTTGCAACTCCATCATTAGCATCCTGTTTCTATGTGTGATTTTTTGGCTATCTTGAGAATTTTGTTGACAGTGATTGTTAAGCTGGTTAAGCTGGTCCTGAACTCTAGTGTTTATTTCTATTTGTCTATTATTGGCATTTATTAATTGCATTTCAGTAAACCTAGTCTGCTCTAAATCATCGTATTTCTCCCATACCAAGATTTCGCCGTCGACGATGGGAATGTACCTGGCATGCGAGTAGTCGATGACATGTCACGAAGCCAGGGATAAGGAGAGGAGTAATATGGATCTAAAACTGTGAAATGAGGTTGTTTCCTTATTTTTGAAGTAAAAACTTCTTTAGAATCGTTGGGAGTGATTTGAGACTCGATGAAACGAAAAAGCGACACTAAAAAGAGACACATATAGATCTTATAGTATTTAGCCTGCGAGAGAATGAGATGCAAATATATAAAAAGCATTATGAATAAAAAAGCATTATGAAAAACTTCGACCAAGCTGGGAGTCGAACCCCGGCCGCCCGATCGCCAAGCGAGCACACTAACAACAGAGCCACGTCGACACTCTGTAAATTGCCGTCGAGTTCTGTAGTTACAACTATATCTACTATAACTATAACTAGCTTTCTCATCACATAAAGGTGTGAGTTTGTTTCCGAGCCGTCGGTTGGACTTGACCAAAACTTTGTCACCAACGTCGAAGACCCTATTCTGCCGATTCGCGTTCTCCCTAGCTCTGAGCATCGTCTGAGCGTTTCTGATCTTTTCTTGTATTTTTTTTCTTGTGGCTCATCTGGGTGCGCCTGAACCACATCAACTGGTCTCTGGTCGGTGACCGAATGGATCGACTTATTGTACTCAGTTGTAGCCAGAAAAATGACTTCAACAGCGTCATTTACGCTTTTATCGATCTTTATGCATCTGGCTAGCTCTAACAGAGTGCTGTGAAAGCGCTCAACCTGTCCATTCGAGATACTATGCGATGGTGGTGCATTTGAAATGCTGACCCCATAGTTGTTTGCGAGCATAGTTACTATGGTCTCTGAATTCAATGACGGTTCATTGTCACAGTAAATGGATCTGGCTTTGGGAAAAAAATTTATTAGTTGGATTAGAGCTGGCTTCAGATCCACAATGGTTCTTGAGGGGATCAGTTGGACAATAGCAAGCTTAGAGAACTTGTCGATGCAAGTTAGAAAGTATTTCCTGTCAGTGGAGAAAATGTCTATGTGTAACATCTCTCCTACATGTGAGGGGATCGGTGTCTCTCCAAGTGAAGATATTAAAATCTTTCACCCCATACAAATAATGCCTTAACTTGGCAAGTGACCATACGATGGCCAATAACTCTCTCTCATTTGTCGCATAGTTTACCTCGCTGTCCTTCAATGTTCTTGAAATCATTGTTATAGGACGACCCTCTTGAGACAAGACTGCACCTATGCCGTGAGCCGAAGCATCGGTCGTTAGATCGAATGGCTTCTTAAAATCGGGGTACCTGAGCATTACATCCTTAAATGACAAAATGTCGCGCAACTTCTGAAACGCCCTTTGCTGCACTTCAGAGAATTGAACCTTTATATTTCTGGACCTATGCTTACTGACTGTTCTATTTTCACCCTTCAAAATATTGGAGATGGGTCTTGCTATTGCGGCGAAGTCCCTAATGAAACATCTGTAATAACTTGCGAGGCCTAGAAATGATCTGACCTCGAACAGTGTTACAGGATACTCCTGTATTGCCTTAACCTTTTCAGGATCCGTAGTGGCGCCAGTGCTGGTGACTATGAAACCAAGAAAGATCACGCTTTTCTTAAAGAATCGTGACTTTTCGACGGAGACCCTCATGTTTGTTTCGTGTCAGCTTTTTAGGACCCAATCCACGTGTTTAATGTGGGAGTCCTCATCTTCTGAAAAGATGATTACGTCATCGACATAAACATAGCAAAATTTGCCCATCTGCTCTCGCAGTATGTCGTCGATGGTTCTTTGAAAGATGCTTGCTGCATTCTTTAATCCAAAGGGGAGCCTTTTAAACTCGTATTTCCCCCCGTTTACAGAGAAAGAGGTTTTTTCACGGTCTTGAGGTCTAATGTTGAAAAAAAATTTGGCTCTTCCCAAATTCCTTAATATCATTGATATATTTGGCATAGGGTATGTAATAACCCGGTACTTTCCAATAAAACACGTTACTTCCAAATTCATAAACACAGGTATATTCTACCGCTTCGATGCGGCCGCTTTGATTGTCACAAATATACTAAATACATATATACTAATTAGAACCAAGAGAGAGAGGTAATAATGAATCATAGAGAGAGAGAGAGAGAGAGTTAGAGTTGTAGGCGTCGATTGCCGCTTAGCATCTCGGTGCTGGTTCCCACATCCCTCCTTTTCTCACGAGCTTAAGCTTTAATCCCTCGGTGGAGTTTTCGTAATCCTCTTCTGATGCTTGCTCCTCGAGTTGTGCGGCTGGCTGTGGAGTTTGGTTTGTGGCAGGTATTGGAAACGATTTTGTGTTGGTAGCATCGGACGATTCCGTTTCACCAGGGACCCTTTTAAGGTGATTTGCATTTCTTATGAGCGTTTTGCCTCCCCCACATACTTGTACTATATTCTCTTCTTTATTCAAGACTTCGTATTCAGCAGTGTCAAAATTTGGTGTTAGTTTGTGGGGAAATACTACATTCTTAAGAACCACCTTATCTCCTACATTGATATTTACTTCCTTTGCTCCTCTCCTTTTGTCTGCAGTTTCCTTTCCCTTTTGTTTATTGATGCAGTCATTATCCCTTTCCGCTGAGTCTGTAAACACTCCCACTAAATCTTGTATTCCCGGGATTTTATCCCTAATGACTCGATTGAACATCAGCTCTGTAGGAGCGGAGCCTGTGGTCCCATGAGGGGTAACATTATACATCAGTGTGAAAGCTTGAATTTCATCCTTAAGATTTTCTTGTTTTGATGAGCTATCTTCAACCGCTTGACTAATGCCTTGTTCATATTCTCGACCTCGCCGTTAGCCTGTGGCCAATAAGGGGGTGTTGTTATTTGCTCGATGCCGCATGATTTACAATAGTTTCTGAATTCAAGGCTTACATATTGTCGGCCATTATCGGTTCGTAACTCTTTCGGGTAACCAAGCCTACTGAAAATTTCCCCACACGCCCCAATTAGTGATTCCGATGTAATGGAGCGAAGGAATTTAAACTCCATGTATCTAGAGTAATAGTCTATTAAGACTAAAATATATTCATTGTTTGGTAGTGGCCCTAAAAGATCTGTAGCGACCGAAATCCATGGCCCATTCGGAAATTCTGTTCTCTTCATAGGCGGTGGATTTGTCGCTTGGGATACTAAAATACAATCAAAACAATTCTTTACAAATTTCTCGGTATTTCTGTCAATTTGGGGCCACCAGACTTTGGACCTCAATCTTCGCTTCATGGCTGATTCACTTTCTGTCTCAATGTTGCCGGAATAACAATTCGAACTCCTCTTAGCATGATTGTTCCAATAGTTGACAGTTCATGTCGAAATGGGTATAATTTATTTGACATTGCCGAGTCCCAAGAACCTTGCTCAAGGCACACCATTGCGTCTAATATTTCCTCATCCTGTGTGCTGTTTTCAGCTATTTCAGATATCGATATTGATATTGGTGTAGCGTTTTCAATAATTCGCAATATGCTATGCTCACCCTTGATGTCGTAAGAACTGGTTGGCGTTTGCTCACACAAACGGGACAAACTATCAGCTATGTTTTCCTTTCCTAATTTGTAAATGACTTTAAACTTATACGCTTGAAGACGCAGAAGCAGAAGCCATCTTTCAATACGCGCTGGAGGCTTTGATGTTGGCTTGAAAATGGTTTCTAGTGGTTTGTGGTCAGTCACTAATTCGAACTCTAGACCTATCAGATAAAAATAGTATTTCTCTACCGCCCAAACCAAAGCTAAACTCTCCTTTTCCATTTGGGAGTATCGCTTTTCTATATTCGTTAAGCTCCTACTAGCAAATGCAATTATATTGGGCTCGCCCTCATCGTTAAATTGCAACAGTACTGCACCTAGAGCAACCGGACTAGCATCAGCGATTAGTCGCGTTTTATTTTTAGGGTTAAAATATGAGAGACTCGGGATTTTAGTTAAAGCTAACTTTAGCTTTTGAAACCCATTTTCTTCAGCTGGTCCCCAAATAAACTTCCGATCTTTCTTTAAAAGCTCACGTAAAGGCTCTGTTTGGTCCGCTAGGTCTGCAATGAACTTGCCCACATAGGTAACTAGTCCTAGGAAACTACGAGTTTCTTCCTTGTTTTTGGGTGGCCGAAAAAATCTAAAAGATTCAATTTTATCAGTATCTACTTCAATTCCTTTGTCTGTTAAAATGTGTCCCAAAAAGTTAATTCTATTTGTCTCCCAAATGCATTTCTCATTGTTTAGAAGAACATTATTATTATTGAAAACGCTTCGAACCTTTTCCAGTGCCTTATCGTGCTCTTCCTTGCTACTTCCAAAAATTATTACATCGTCGATATAATTCATCACGTTGTTGCACGGTGCTAAGAGTTTTTCCATCCGTCGTTGGAAGATTTCCGGCGCCGCATTTAGTCGCTTATACCTAAATAACCCCTTCGGTGTAATAAAAGTTGTTATCTGCCTACTTGTTTCATCTAACTCCAATTGATGGTACGCGTCCTTTAGATCGAGTCGTGAAAAGATTCTGACATTTCTTAATTTAGTCATAAAAGATTCAAATGTCGGCAAAGGGTAATTCTCACGAAGAATCGCACGGTTGGCTTGCCTCATATCCAAACATATTCGAATATCACCACTTTCTTTGAACGCGATCACCATTGGAGAGATCCACGGGCTGTGACCCCTGACCGGTTCAATAATGTCCAGATTGTAGGCTTCCTCCAACTTAGCATTGACTTTCTCTTCGAGCGCAACAGGAATACGACTCATTGGTTGTTTCACAGGATCAACGTATTGTTAGTTTCACACTAATACCTTTCCACTTGGGAAATGGTGGCACAATCTCAATGTTGTTAACCGGTAGTCCAACTCGCAGAACATTTAACTTCGTTGCGGTTTCCCGTCCCAGCAGTGACTGCCGTCCTTTTTGAATTACAAAGAAGGATGCAATCAGCTCGGGGTTCTGCTTGATTGATATCGGTGCCTCAAAAATACAAATAACTTTAAGGATTTTATCTGAGGCGTATCCTCTAAATTGACTTTGTGAATTTCCACGGACGTTAAAAACTGTTGCTTTCTTTAATTGAAGAGTTAACCAATCGTCTTGCTAGATAAGGTTAAACCGGGATCCAGAATCAATTACTAGGGAAACATCTGCACCTCCAATTCGGCATTGCATCATCTCTTCATACTCCTCGTCACTGTCTATCTTAAAACAATTCCGTTGGATTGTCTTATTTTCCACTGGATTATCTTCTTCAATTCGGTGCACATATTTGCGTTTGGAATTTCCCATCGCTTCCTTGTCATTTGACTGTGGGTATGGGCGTTTAAGGTTTGTTCTGCATCTGCGGGCAAAGTGACCCACACGAGAGCATCGGTTGCATTTAATCTGGCGTGCTGGGCACATCTGACTATCTTCCTTGTGTCCTGACCGTCCGCACCTTCCACAATCACTCTGATTAATTTTCCTTGATTTTATATTAGTGATTTTATGTATGATTTCTGGCAATGACTTTGAGTGCATAAGCTGCGACTGCTTATTTATTTCCTCGTCCACTTGGCAGGCTTCGATGATTTCGCTTAAAGTTTGTTCTTTTTCCAATAATTTCTTTTTTAGTTCCGTACCAGCCCAGATGTCATTGATTTTATCTTTTAAACAAATTTCTTCTATTTCGGCTTTCGTAGACCCGAAATTACACTTTTGGATTTGTTGGCGCAAACGCAAAATAAACTTCCCAAATGTTTCACCTTCTTCAGGAGAGATTTTCCTAAAAAGGTGTCTTTCAAAAGTCGAGTTTTGCTTGGGTGAGAAGTAAGCTGTCAGTTTATCGACTAGCACAGAAAAAACATCATTTTGATCGGCCTCGTTAAATTCTACTATGGCACCCGGCAATGCGTATGCAACCGTCTGCAATTGGATACCACCCAAATGTAACAATTTTGTTCTTTTCTGAATTACAGATTTGACTTCTTCCACTTCCAGATAAATTGCGTTCCCCAAACTTTCACACAGAAAAGGTTTTATGACGCTTTCGGTCATTGCGAATAAGTATAGATGTTTTGTCTGAAAACAAAAATCACCCATTCATTAAATGCATCTATCGAGCAAGTTGCGTTTTATCGAATATTCCCAAAACATTTGTTCTATTAATTTTTCAACGGCAGACTGCCACTGACCACTGTCAGATAATATCTTGACTTTTTTTTTTTACATTTGTTTAATCTCTTATCGGCTTTTAGCCTCTTGCCAGCCTTTGCCAGATAGTTTTTGTTATTAAACATCTGTTTAACACCTTATCGGCTTTTCGCCCCTGACCTTTGTCAGATAGTTCTTCTTATTAAACATTTGTTTAATATCTTATCGGTTTCCACCTCTGACCTTTGTCAGATACTTCTTTATTAAACATTTGCTTAATAATTAATCGGCATTTCGCCTCTGACATTTGTCAGATTTCTTTTCGCTTTCATCTCTTTTTTTTTTATTATGAGTGAAAAATGCATTTGACTTTTTTTTTTTGTCCATGCATACGCGTACGTATGTATGTGCTTTATGCCTACTATGATTACACCGTTTTAGGGTTTCTCTTAAAAAAACAATTTCTCCTTCTGTTTTTCTCTTTGAACTCGTAAGCACAGAGAACGCAAAACGAAAAGAAATAAAAAAAAACTAACGGATCGTAGCAAGGCATTGGACTTGCACTGGTACAGCCACGCTGCATTTATATATTGCTAATGTTTCTCTTTTCCTTTTTTTCCCATTTCACTATTTAACTATTTTATTTGCTAGTTCGCTATATTGTTTTTAATTAATTGTTTTTTTTTTTACCTCGTCGCCAATGTAATAACACGGTACTTTCCAATAAAACACGTTACTTCCAAATTCATAGACACAGGTATATTCTACCGCTTCGATGCGGCCGCTTTGATTGTCACAAATATACTAAATACATATATACTAATTAGAACCAAGAGAGAGAGGTAATAATGGATCATAGAGAGAGAGAGAGTTAGAGTTGTAGGCGTCGATTGCCGCTTAGCATCTCGGTGCTGGTTCCCACAGGGTATTTGTCAGGCACGGTTCTTTCGTTAAGTTTACGAAAGTCCATTACCAACCTCATTTTCCTATTGCTCGCTTCATCAGTGCCCTTCTTGTCTACTCCCCATATCGGGTTATTGTAGGGAGAGACTGACTTTTGAATTATATCATTTTTTAGCAGATCTTTGATTTCGTTATTAACGAAATCAGCTGCTCCCATTGGATATGGGTAAAGCCAGGCATAGATCGGTTGCTCATCTGTGGTCCTAATGGTAGCCACGACTGATGTGTTATACGGCAGCGCCTCGTCTGGGTCTGCAAAGGCCTTTTGTCTGGTCTTTAGCATTTTCAAAAAGGAACTTCTGGCTAATGGGGATGCCTCTGCACAATCTACATTTGTGAAATTTACATTTTTGCACGTGTGGAAGGTGATTTGTTCGACCTCCGTGCCCCATTTAAGCTGTCCTGAAGCTAGACAAAGCGAAGCAGCTGCCTGCTTTAGCAGGTCAAGGCCTACAATCCCATCAAAAGTTGACAAGTCCGGCAGAATAAAAAAGGTTGCCTTTAACCCAAACATTGCAACAAAGCATTTGTGTGTAATTTGTGTCTCGCTGTAAATGGACTGAATTTTGAAGGGGGACTCTACAGAGTGGACGCCTTTTAACCCTTCATGTGGCCGAATGAAATTCTTGGCCGCGCCCGAATTATATTCGTTGAAAGAACGAATTTTATTCACTAGATATCTTTAGATATCTTTATTTATTTATTTAAATTTAGATTTAAATTTGATTAAGTTTGTTGAATTAAACGATATTTTTTTCATTAGATATCTTTAGATATCGTGAGTTTCTTTATTAGTTTTAGAACTTGGACTTCTGTCCGGTTACAATTGAATCTTAAGACTAAAATATAATTTGCTTTGGCATATGCAAATGCCCATTTCGTTTGTTTCATAAATTGCTGATGGAGCATTTGCAACGGGAGCGACGGCGACGCTTCCGTTGTTTATGCTTTTGAAATTTGATCTTGGTTCAAGTACCTCTGCATGATTATGCTGATCTCGTCGTTATCAACATATTCATGCATAAGCTTATTTGTTTGTCCAGCTTTGGCTTTTTTTTACAATTATGTTATTTGTTTGTGCGACTTTAATTGGTTGTATAATTCCTCCCCCATTTGATGAGGGATTCTCCTGGATTCCTCTTTTACATTTGTTATAGGAATATATTCCTATGAAGAGGAGTACAAGAGTAATTGATACTATGCCAAAACTGTTGGAAACTATTGTTTGTATTTTTATTTCTTTAATTGTTTTTGTGTTTTCTATTTCTTTTAATACGATTTCTTTAAACGTCTGCTTTTCGGTGAAGTTAAATGAGTTTTCCTCCTCTTCTTCATTGGCAAATGATTGTATATAAATTTCTTGGTTATTTTTGTAGTATGTTTCATCTATGAGGACTGTGCAATTTGTGAATTCTATGAGGAAGTTTCCTCTTAATATTTCGCTATTGGTGGTATTGTTGCAATTGTATTGAATTTCATTATCTTGTGCATTACTTATTAACAATGTACCTTCCTTTATTAATTTTGTCTTAAATTCTACATCTTCTATCATTTTACAATTTATTTTAATTATACAGTTAGAGCTAAGCTTGAGTTCATTTATTGTTTTCTGTTCCTCGTATGTATAAGTTTTGTTCTCTATTTTTATTACTCTTTCGGGACTCATGTCGATTCTTTTGTTCTTCTGATTAGTTAGTGGGGTTATTAAGAATACTGTGATAGTTATTATGTTAGTTGGTATTTTGATTGCTATGATTATATTAGTGTCATAGGTCATGACTCCCATGCGAATTAATTTAATTTTGTAAAAATCTATATTATAGAGTATAAACTCTTCGTTCGTTAGTATTGAGGGGTGAAAGAGGTTATATTTAGCTGACGCTATTGTGTCCAAGATGGTGTCTACTTTATCATGGAAAAATTTCAACTTCAACAGCTGGTCATGATACATTATGTCTGTTCTGAGCATGGTATTATATGTCTTAATGTTGTTAAGAGTTTTGGTTATTTTTTCCCTGTCATCCAATATTACTTCTTTAAGTGTGTTAATAGAATTTTGTAAGTCGTTATTTATTTTTACTTGTTTGTTAATATTGTTAATTATGTTATTTTGGTTTTCTTGGTTTAGGTTTCTGATTAAGGAGATGATTCATAATGATTTCCCTATCGTCATCATCCATGAGACCGGCGAGCCACTTCTGAGTTTTTCCTATTGCGTTGATAAGGCCGCGTTTTTCTCTTGCTGGCGAATTTGGGGTTATGGATCTTATTTTGATTTTTATAGTTTCTATCTCTGTATCTAGCCTATGCCTATCTTTCTTAACCAGAATTTTCGTATTATTCTGGATTATGTTGGTTAATTCTAATATTTCTTTTGGACTTATTATATGTAGGACCATTTTGAACTCGCTAACCAGCTCCACCGTACTTTCCCCCAGCGATATGAATCCGGTTTCAGCCTGGATCGGTGTTATGTTGATCATTGCCGTCGACAGTGTTGGCAACAGGCACATGATGAGGAATGTCAACGTTATCTGAAAATTTTGTAGGTCTTTTAATGTTTGTTGTATGGATGTTTTGTAATTTTGTTTTCCTAAATTTGGGTTCTTCCTTGTGTCTTAAGTTTTTGTAATTTTTTATAAATCCTTCTGTTCTGGTTTCTATGTAAGTTTCCCTGTTATTGTTTAGCTTTGCTATTTTTTCAGCTTTTTGTGCTGACATTCTATCATATAATTCTTTGTGATCAACTTTATGGTTTTGTACTTCGATCGGTGTAGATTTTGTGGTGGTGTGGTGTGTATTGTTGTAAAAGTATACACCTCTGGCCATTTGTTCAATTATAGGTCTTTTCTCTTCTATATTTAGTGTACGAATTTTCTCTGTCAATCTATTATTAAGTCTTTTGACATCGCTATTGCCAGTATGACTATTTGGCTTTGTTGAGTGGTATTCTATGCCTTCTTTTTCCAGGAATTGCCTGACGTTCAAGCTATTGAATTCGTTGTCGAAGACAAATTTCTGGACTTTCCCTTTAATGGACAAGAACTGTTGAATGTGTTCTACTATTGTGATACTATTTCTATCGGTCAGTGGCAAGCAAGTGGCGTGTTTTGAGAATTTATCAATGAATATTATGAAAGATTGTTTTGAATTCACATATGTGAATTGACTTTCTCTTCGAGCGCAACAGGAATACGCCTCATTGGTTGTTTCACAGGATCAACGTATTGTTAGTTTCACACTAATACCTTTCCACTTGGGAAATGGTGGCACAATCTCAATGTTGTTAACCGGTAGTCCAACTCGCAGAACATTTAACTTCGTTGCGGTTTCCCGTCCCAGCAGTGACTGCCGTCCTTTTTGCAATTACAAAGAAGGATGCAATCAGCTCGGGGTTCTGCTTGATTGATATCGGTGCCTCAAAAATACAAATAACTTTAAGGATTTTATCTGAGGCGTATCCTCTAAATTGACTTTGTGAATTTCCACGGACGTTAAAAACTGTTGCTTTCTTTAATTGAAGAGTTAACCAATCGTCTTGCTAGATAAGGTTAAACCGGGATCCAGAATCAATTACTAGGGAAACATCTGCACCTCCAATTCGGCATTGCATCATCTCTTCATACTCCTCGTCACTGTCTATCTTAAAACAATTCCGTTGGATTGTCTTATTTTCCACTGGATTATCTTCTTCAATTCGGTGCACATATTTGCGTTTGGAATTTCCCATCGCTTCCTTGTCATTTGACTGTGGGTATGGGCGTTTAAGGTTTGTTCTGCATCTGCGGGCAAAGTGACCCACACGAGAGCATCGGTTGCATTTAATCTGGCGTGCTGGGCACATCTGACTATCTTCCTTGTGTCCTGACCGTCCGCACCTTCCACAATCACTCTGATTAATTTTCCTTGATTTTATATTAGTGATTTTATGTATGATTTCTGGCAATGACTTTGAGTGCATAAGCTGCGACTGCTTATTTATTTCCTCGTCCACTTGGCAGGCTTCGATGATTTCGCTTAAAGTTTGTTCTTTTTCCAATAATTTCTTTTTTAGTTCCGTACCAGCCCAGATGTCAATGATTTTATCTTTTAAACAAATTTCTTCTATTTCGGCTTTCGTAGACCCGAAATTACACTTTTGGATTTGTTGGCGCAAACGCAAAATAAACTTCCCAAATGTTTCACCTTCTTCAGGAGAGATTTTCCTAAAAAGGTGTCTTTCAAAAGTCGAGTTTTGCTTGGGTGAGAAGTAAGCTGTCAGTTTATCGACTAGCACAGAAAAAACATCATTTTGATCGGCCTCGTTAAATTCTACTATGGCACCCGGCAATGCGTATGCAACCGTCTGCAATTGGATACCACCCAAATGTAACAATTTTGTTCTTTTCTGAATTACAGATTTGACTTCTTCCACTTCCAGATAAATCTTAAAAGCGCGCAGCCACTTTTCCCATTCATTTTGGAGCATTGCGTTCCCCAAACTTTCACACAGAAAAGGTTTTATGACGCTTTCGGTCATTGCGAATAAGTATAGATGTTTTGTCTGAAAACAAAAATCACCCATTCATTAAATGCATCTATCGAGCAAGTTGCGTTTTATCGAATATTCCCAAAACATTTGTTCTATTAATTTTTCAACGGCAGACTGTCACTGACCACTGTCAGATAATATCTTGACTTTTTTTATACCATACACCCATAGGGTGAAATGGTATATTAAAGTCGCCAAAATGTATGTAACAGGCAGAAGGAAGCATCTCCGACCCCACAAAGTATATATATTCTTGATCAGGATCAACAACCGAGTCGATCTAGCCATGTCCGTCTGTCCGTCCGTCCGTCCGTCTGTCCGTCTGTCCGTATGAACACCTAGATCTCGGAGACTATAAGAGCTAGAGCCACCAAATTTTTTATGTAGACTCGTTTAGTATGTAGAGTGATCAAGTTTATTTCAAATTTTTGCCACGCCCCTTTCCGCCCCCGCAATTAAAAAAAAAACGTTTATCTCAAAAACTATTCTAGTAGAGACACCATATTTGGTATGTATATTCGCTTAGTAAATGCGCTCATTTTGTTTGTGTAAAAATTTTGCCACGCCCTTTTCCGCCGCCCGTAATTTGAAAAACTTGATTATCTCCCGTATTTTTTTACCTCATGCAATCAAATTAATGGCACACTTAAATTTAATACTAATATCTATCAAAATACCAAATTTGATCAAAATCGGATAAAAAACAGTCGAGTTATGCATATAAACGTTTTTCCATAAGGCCGGAGTTGGCCGTTGGCTGGTGGGGGCGCCAGGGTGCTCGTATGATTGAGTGAGCGAGATACTAAGATATGCTTGCAAGAAGCATGTGAAAATGCTTGAAATATTTGCTTTACTGGTGTATGGTATACCAAAGTCGGCGAGACGACTTACTTACTTCATTTTTTTTTTACATTTGTTTAATCTCTTATCGGCTTTTAGCCTCTTGCCAGCCTTTGCCAGATAGTTTTTGTTATTAAACATCTGTTTAACACCTTATCGGCTTTTCGCCCCTGACCTTTGTCAGATAGTTCTTCTTATTAAACATTTGTTTAATATCTTATCGGTTTCCACCTCTGACCTTTGTCAGATACTTCTTTATTAAACATTTGCTTAATAATTAATCGGCATTTCGCCTCTGACATTTGTCAGATTTCTTTTCGCTTTCATCTCTTTTTTTTTTATTATGAGTGAAAAATGCATTTGACTTTTTTTTTTTGTCCATGCATACGCGTACGTATGTATGTGCTTTATGCCTACTATGATTACACCGTTTTAGGGTTTCTCTTAAAAAAAACAATTTCTCCTTCTGTTTTTCTCTTTGAACTCGTAAGCACAGAGAACGCAAAACGAAAAGAAATAAAAAAATATCAAAGAAGCTAACTTCGGCTATGCCGAAGTTTATATACCCTTGCAGTATACTTGGCAATAATATTTTTCCTTTTTGAAATTTCTTTCCCTGCAACTCAATTCATCAATACACAAACAAAATATTATTTCTCTTTTTACCACAAGTTTTTCTTCTTCCATCATTTTCTAAGCAAAGCACGACACGCATACACATACAGTTCATGTAGCGTTGCGTCTGTGTGTGTATGCGTGTGCTCTGTTGATTTGATGATGGCAGTAGTAGGCAGCAAGCAGCGCTGCCGGCAGCGTTTGAACCGATTTATATTGACTGTAACTTGTGTTCTATTTATCGGATCAGATTCAAATTTTGGGATCTGAGATTTTATATCTATTACTATCATATTGGTAAATTTCATGGGGATACTCCAATTTTTGCAAAAATGTTTCTTCTAGAGCTATATGATATAGTGGTCCGATCCCAAAGATTTTCATACTTTATCTCACCCGGGTAAAAAAAAGCTCCCAAAAAAAATTTCATCCGATAGCTCTTAAGATGGCTGAGTAAAACGCGTACGCACCGACGGACAGACGGACAGACGGACATGGCTATATCGACTTAGCTTCTCATGCTGATCAAGAATATATATACTTTATGGGGTCGGAAACGTCTCCTTCTGTGCGTTACAAACATCTGACCAATTTTATAATACCCTCTGCAAGGGTATAAAAACTAACGGATCGTAGCAAGGCATTGGACTTGCACTGGTACAGCCACGCTGCATTTATATATTGCTAATGTTTCTCTTTTCCTTTTTTTCCCATTTCACTATTTAACTATTTTATTTGCTAGTTCGCTATATTGTTTTTAATTAATTGTTTTTTTTTTTTACCTCGTCGCCAATGTAATAACACGGTACTTTCCAATAAAACACGTTACTTCCAAATTCATAGACACAGGTATATTCTACCGCTTCGATGCGGCCGCTTTGATTGTCACAAATATACTAAATACATATATACTAATTAGAACCAAGAGAGAGAGGTAATAATGGATCATAGAGAGAGAGAGAGTTAGAGTTGTAGGCGTCGATTGCCGCTTAGCATCTCGGTGCTGGTTCCCACAGGGTATTTGTCAGGCACGGTTCTTTCGTTAAGTTTACGAAAGTCCATTACCAACCTCATTTTCCTATTGCTCGCTTCATCAGTGCCCTTCTTGTCTACTCCCCATATCGGGTTATTGTAGGGAGAGACTGACTTTTGAATTATATAATTTTTTAGCAGATCTTTGATTTCGTTATTAACGAAATCAGCTGCTCCCATTGGATATGGGTAAAGCCAGGCATAGATCGGTTGCTCATCTGTGGTCCTAATGGTAGCCACGACTGATGTGTTATACGGCAGCGCCTCGTCTGGGTCTGCAAAGGCCTTTTGTCTGGTCTTTAGCATTTTCAAAAAGGAACTTCTGGCTAATGGGGATGCCTCTGCACAATCTACATTTGTGAAATTTACATTTTTGCACGTGTGGAAGGTGATTTGTTCGACCTCCGTGCCCCATTTAAGCTGTCCTGAAGCTAGACAAAGCGAAGCAGCTGCCTGCTTTAGCAGGTCAAGGCCTACAATCCCATCAAAAGTTGACAAGTCCGGCAGAATAAAAAAGGTTGCCTTTAACCCAAACATTGCAACAAAGCATTTGTGTGTAATTTGTGTCTCGCTGTAAATGGACTGAATTTTGAAGGGGGACTCTACAGAGTGGACGCCTTTTAACCCTTCATGTGGCCGAATGAAATTCTTGGCCGCGCCCGAATTATATTCGTTGAAAGAACGAATTTTATTTACTAGATATCTTTAGATATCTTTATTTATTTATTTAAATTTAGATTTAAATTTGATTAAGTTTGTTGAATTAAACGATATTTTTTTCATTAGATATCTGCATGATTATGCTGATCTCGTCGTTATCAACATTTCCATGCATAAGCTTATTTGTTTGTCCAGCTTTGGCTTTTTTTTACAATTATGTTATTTGTTTGTGCGACTTTAATTGGTTGTATAACTCCTCCCCCATTTGATGAGGGATTCTCCTGGATTCCTCTTTTACATTTGTTATAGGAATATATTCCTATGAAGAGGAGTACAAGAGTAATTGATACTATGCCAAAACTGTTGGAAACTATTGTTTGTATTTTTATTTCTTTAATTGTTTTTGTGTTTTCTATTTCTTTTAATACGATTTCTTTAAACGTCTGCTTTTCGGTGAAGTTAAATGAGTTTTCCTCCTCTTCTTCATTGGCAAATGATTGTATATAAATTTCTTGGTTATTTTTGTAGTATGTTTCATCTATGAGGACTGTGCAATTTGTGAATTCTATGAGGAAGTTTCCTCTTAATATTTCGCTATTGGTGGTATTGTTGCAATTGTATTGAATTTCATTATCTTGTGCATTACTTATTAACAATGTACCTTCGTTTATTAATTTTGTCTTAAATTCTACATCTTTTATCATTTTACAATTTATTTTAATTATACAGTTAGAGCTAAGCTTGAGTTCATTTATTGTTTTCTGTTCCTCGTATGTATAAGTTTTGTTCTCTATTTTTATTACTCTTTCGGGACTCATGTCGATTCTTTTGTTCTTCTGATTAGTTAGTGGGGTTATTAAGAATACTGTGATAGTTATTATGTTAGTTGGTATTTTGATTGCTATGATTATATTAGTGTCATAGGTCATGACTCCCATGCGAATTAATTTAATTTTGTAAAAATCTATATTATAGAGTATAAACTCTTCGTTCGTTAGTATTGAGGGGTGAAAGAGGTTATATTTAGCTGACGCTATTGTGTCCAAGATGGTGTCTACTTTATCATGGAAAAATTTCAACTTCAACAGCTGGTCATGATACATTATGTCTGTTCTGAGCATGGTATTATATGTCTTAATGTTGTTAAGAGTTTTGGTTATTTTTTCCCTGTCATCCAATATTACTTCTTTAAGTGTGTTAATAGAATTTTGTAAGTCGTTATTTATTTTTACTTGTTTGTTAATATTGTTAATTATGTTATTTTGGTTTTCTTGGTTTAGGTTTCTGATTAAGGAGATGATTCATAATGATTTCCCTATCGTCATCATCCATGAGACCGGTGAGCCACTTCTGAGTTTTTCCTATTGCGTTGATAAGGCCGCGTTTTTCTCTTGCTGGCGAATTTGGGGTTATGGATCTTATTTTGATTTTTATAGTTTCTATCTCTGTATCTAGCCTATGCCTATCTTTCTTAACCAGAATTTTCGTATTATTCTGGATTATGTTGGTTAATTCTAATATTTCTTTTGGACTTATTATATGTAGGACCATTTTGAACTCGCTAACCAGCTCCACCGTACTTTCCCCCAGCGATATGAATCCGGTTTCAGCCTGGATCGGTGTTATGTTGATCATTGCCGTCGACAGTGTTGGCAACAGGCACATGATGAGGAATGTCAACGTTATCTGAAAATTTTGTAGGTCTTTTAATGTTTGTTGTATGGATGTTTTGTAATTTTGTTTTCCTAAATTTGGGTTCTTCCTTGTGTCTTAAGTTTTTGTAATTTCTTATAAATCCTTCTGTTCTGGTTTCTATGTAAGTTTCCCTGTTATTGTTTAGCTTTGCTATTTTTTCAGCTTTTTGTGCTGACATTCTGTCATATAATTCTTTGTGATCAACTTTATGGTTTTGTACTTCGAACGGTGTAGATTTTGTGGTGGTGTGGTGTGTATTGTTGTAAAAGTATACACCTCTGGCCATTTGTTCAATTATAGGTCTTTTCTCTTCTATATTTAGTGTACGAATTTTCTCTGTCAATGTATTATTAAGTCTTTTGACATCGCTATTGCCAGTATGACTATTTGGCTTTGTTGAGTGGTATTCTATGCCTTCTTTTTCCAGGAATTGCCTGACGTTCAAGCTATTGAATTCGTTGTCGAAGACAAATTTCTGGACTTTCCCTTTAATGGACAAGAACTGTTGAATGTGTTCTACTATTGTGATACTATTTCTATCGGTCAGTGGCAAGCAAGTGGCGTGTTTTGAGAATTTATCAATGAATATTCTGAAAGATTGTTTTGAATTCACATATGTGTCCACATGTATTATCTCGTTGCAGGTTTTTGGTGTTTCTGTTAGATGGAAGTTGTTTTTAATGGGTTTCCTATCATATTTCCCACCACTGCAAACGTCGCAATTATTTATTATTCTGTGGATATGTGTTTTTAGATTGGGATGGTAAATTTTAAGTTCAAATTTCTGATAGGTAGCAACTATCCCGCAATGGCCACTCTCGTTTTTATGAAACAGAGCTATTTAGGTGTGCAACTCATCTTCAGACTCTATGTCTGTAGCGAACCTGGTACATTTTACGAACCTTACTTTTGGATTGGAAGTGTATTGCTTTGTCAATATTTTTTGAAATTGGTAAAATTCATGGTCGCTTAGGTGAGAAAAAACCTGCTGTTATTTCTCGTCTGAGGATGTTTACTGTTTGGTTGTTTTCCAAGTATTTTTTGCTAATATAAATTCTCTTTCTGCCAAACACTTGTACTATGGTGTTGGGTTTCTTTTCTGTGAAAATTATTTGTATTTTGAATCTGTTGACTGCCGTTTCTAGTATGGACATGTTAAAACCCTGATCCTCTTCTTTAGAGTGAACCGTTTCAGTCAGGGATTTGTTGTCTTCTTCGTCTGTTGATTCGACCT
This sequence comes from Drosophila willistoni, assembly GCF_018902025.1. Taxonomy (NCBI): domain Eukaryota; kingdom Metazoa; phylum Arthropoda; class Insecta; order Diptera; family Drosophilidae; genus Drosophila; species Drosophila willistoni. The sequence goes on along the minus strand of NW_025814060.1, from coordinate 188,872 downwards.
CCATTAGGTTAATTTCGTCTTCTTTAATCCTACTCAAAAAATCAACAATATTATTATTTTTTCCTTTTATGTATTCTATATGGAAATTGTACTCCCCTAGATTAATGAGCCATCTCCGCAGTCTTGGGCTTATATCTTTGCCCGTATATTTAGCCATCAGCCATTTTAAGGGTTGGTGATCGCTCTCGAGGTCGAATTCTCTACCATAAACATACGGTCGAAAGTACTTTACGGCCCACACTATGGCTAGAAGCTCTTTCTCCATAGTCGAGTAGTTGTATTCATGTTGATTTAATGTTCGGGATGCATATGCGATTGGGTGGCTCTCTTGAGATAGCACTGCTCGCACCGCGAAATTACTGGCGTCTGTAGTGACAGTGAATTTCTTGGAAAAATTTGGGTATCCTAGGACTGGACTGTTTGTAACTAGTGTCTTCAACTTTTCAAATGCAGCTATATAGCTTGGGTCGTCAGTGTTGATCGTCTCGTTTTTCTTCAGATACCTTGACATGGGGAATGCTATTTTTGCATAATCCCTAACAAACTTTCTGTAAAATCCTGTCATTCCCAGGAATGATTTAATCTGTTTTGCCGTTTTGGGTAATTTTAAATTTTGTGTAATATTTACTTTGTCTGGGTTCGGTCTAATACCGTGAGTGGTCAGTATGTGGCCAAGAAATTGTGTTTCTTTCTTAAGAAAGTCACACTTATCTACTTGAATTTTCAAATTTGCCTCCTTCAAGGTTCTAAATATCTTCCTTAGGGTGGTCATATGTTCCTGAAGGGAAGTGCTAAAAATTAATATGTCGTCCATGTAGACGACACAGTTGTCATTAATATGATCTTTCAAGACTTCATTCATGAGCCTCTGGAATGTCGATGGAGCATTTTTTACTCCGAACGGCATTCTGACAAACTCAAAGTGACCTGACGGTGTTGAAAATGCCGTTTTTGGTCTGTCTTCCTCTCTTACGAGAATTTGGTGAAAACCCTTCGCCAGATCGAGGGTTGTGAAATATTGGGATCTACCTAATTTATCCAATAGAGAGTTTAGATTAGGGATTGGAAATCTGTCATCGACCGTGAAGTCGTTTAATTTACGGTAATCGATGACGATTCTGAACTTTTTTGACCCTGAATTATCGAGTTTTTTCTCGACGATCCATAAGGGACTGTTGTAGAGTGAGTTACTCTTTTTTATTATGTTCTGCTCAAGCATTTCCTTTATCTGTCTATTTATTTCTTTTTCATGTATTTGGGGATATCTATATATTTTAGAATATAAAGGCTTATCCACTGTGGTAATTATTTCGTGGGAAATCTGGTTTGTTGCTGACAAAACGTCCCCCTCTTGAAAAAATAAGTCGTCAGATTCCGCGAATAGGGTTTCGACGGCTCGACGTTCCTCGCCATTTAAATGAGCGAGGTTGAAGCGATCTCGTATTTCTTCTCTGTTCACGGGTTGCAGAGCACAAGCATTGTGCATTGCTTCTGGGTATTCGTAATCCAAAAAAAAAATTTTCTATCGAGTAATTGTACATATCGCTCTGTGTTGTTGATTTGAGCATTGAAGGCTTTTAAGAAATTTTGGCCTATTATTGCCGAGAAACTTTTGTTTGAGAAATCTATGTTTCCACTGTGGTGTCCCCGAGTAGGGTATCTCTTTTGGAAGTGGTGTTGTTACGGTGTATTTCACGACATTAATGCCGTTAAGAGTTCTATAATTCTCTTGATTTTAAGATGCTTGTCGTCGCACCACTGTCGACTAAGCATTTAATTTTTTCTTTTCCTATTGTCCACACTATTATGGGTAAGGTTGCTCTAGGCAAGGAATCAAAAAATTTACCGGTTCTTCCTCTTCTTCTTCTGCCTGTTTTTCTTCTAAAGTCCCAATCTCCATGGGTGTGGGATCATTCTTTTGAGTGTCAACGCTCATATGAGACATTCTTGTCTGTCTTAAGCTGTTACCCTTGTTGTTATAGTTAGGTTTAAAATTTGGGTTTTGGGTGGGTTGTGACCTGTTATACGACTGTTGGTTGACTTGGTCACTCTGAGGTGGGCCGGCGTTATTATTGGTGTTTGGCCGGTCACCCTGATTCTGTTTGGTATTGTTATTATTACTAGCAAACTGATTATTTTGGGTTGCGTTTTTATGAGTGGTGCTAGTGTTAGTGTAAGCGTTAGTGTTGGTGTTAGTGTTACCCTGTTTGTTATAGGTATTGTTCGAATTTTTTCTACACCTCTGTAAATTAGCTCTGGGATCGTCCAGTGCTTTAATATTTGAATATTTCGTTTGTAAAGCATGCATAGATATGCCCTGATCAACATGAATCCTGAATGGAGTGTCTATTTTATTCATTAGCATGTTTAACAAATCTCTATCTACTTTATTATTTTCATACATGGCTGGTTTGGATTCGTCGAACATATATATTTTATTTATTTCGCACTTTGCTTTCCCAAACTCCTGGAACAAATCTCTTAAACTACTAACTTTGATGAATCTGCATCTATCGAATACGTCCTCGTAGGTCATCCTGGGTCGCATTTGCTCCATCAGTTTGGTCTTCATTTGGTCCCAGCTAGGCTCCATCCCCAATTGTCTGATGAAATTTGCTGCTGTTCCCGACACCTTTTCATTAGCGACGATGCTAGTGCCAAACTGGATCAGCAATGCGTCTCCCTGGCATAATGTCATGAGGAACTCCACAGATTTTATAAAAGCCAACACATCATGTTGGTCGTCGAGCTGCCTTAGCTGGCGAAACTGCTGGATGATATCTTTCTTTGACATCCACTGGATTGGTTGTTGTTGTTGTTGATGTTGTTGCTGCTGTTGTTGTTGCAGTTGTTGTTGTTGTTGTTGATTTGGTTGCCTTAATAGGTTCAACTCTCCTTCCTGTTGAAGCAATACTGCTCTTAAATTATCCATCTCTGCTTCCATTGTGGTTTAAATTAAAAAAAATTCTCGCGGATTAACTTTGGTTAATTCTGAACCTATTTGTCCGATTTCGACTGCGCCAATTATATTCGTTGAAAGAACGAATTTTATTCACTAGATGTCTTTAGATATCTTTATTTATTTATTTAAATTTAGATTTAAATTTGATTAAGTTTGTTCAATTAAACGATATTTTTTTCATTAGATATCTTTAGATATCGTGAGTTTCTTTATTAGTTTTAGAACTTGGACTTCTGTCCGGTTACAATTGAATCTTAAGACTAAAAATATAATTTGCTTTGGCATATGCAAATGCCCATTGCCCATTTCGAGGTGTTCTATATTGGCTGAACTGAAACATGCGCAGGCCAGTGGCCGCGAAAAGCAAAACCGGCCGTCAAAAGATGGATCGAATTACGTCGTAGCTCTGAACCACGAGAACTGTATGTATTGTTATAGCACAATTTTAGACACATAGAAAGTAACACAAAGTAATTTTATTAACGATCTGGATGATAAATTGTTTTAACTAGAATTCTCAAGGCAGTCACTCTCACGAGTTTCAGAAACCTGGTTCAGATTATTGTTATTAATTATGATCTGTTGCAATATAAAATACTCATAAGTACTAACTAATTTTTATAAAAAATTAAGACTTTTGTATTTGAAGAAAAATTTTGGCTAGAGTATCCACTTACATGATTCAACTAACACAAAAAAAATTTCTTTATAAGCTTGGTCACTCGCAGCTCCCGCGCTGCTGTCTTAATTGCTGTTGGTTGTTGCAGCTCCTGTGCTGCTGTTTTAGTTGTTATTGGTTGTGGAGTCCGACCACTAGTTGGGCGCCATTTAATATCCTCCGTTCCTGTTGTGTGTGAAGATTAGGTTGAGAGGCGAACTGTGCCTCTTATTGCTGGCCTCGGGCTCAGACAATAAAACAAATTATTTAACGGCTAAGTGCCGGAGTGAATATTTATTTAAGCGACTTATTGGAAGAGCGCTGTATTCAAAACTGATTTCTTAAAACACAGAATATTTCACTTAAGCTAAGCCAAAACTCGCATCACGCCACAATGTCATGGTCGGCAAGCCGACTCAGCAAATCTTTGGCGATAACGGAAACTCTTGCAGCAAAACAAAAGTGTCCGGTTACCGTCGCTGACCATTGCAGCTATAGCGCGCTGATACAACTTATGTGATGTCGCAATTGCGAGGGTTGTTACTTAACTTATAGAGCACGCGATAGCGAGGGTTGATTATAAACTTACAAAATACCCTATATTAAGTGTTAATTGTTAACTTGTATGCTTAATAGACGTGTAGATATTGACTATTTAAAAATTTTGCCACGCCCATTTCCGCCCCCGAAAATTAAACAAAACTGATTTTCTCGAAAACTAACAAAACTAAAGTCACCAAATTTAGTATGTATACTGGCTTAGTATGCGCGCAGAATACATATATTTTAATATGTTGCCACGCCCACTTCCGCCTCCATAATTTAGAAAAAACCGATTGGCTCTTACAATTTTCTGACCATTGCGATCAAATTTGACAGACTAATAAATCATATCTATTTCTATCAAACTACCAAATTTGATTGAAATCGGACTAGAAACATGCAAAATATGCGTATGAACGTATTTTGCTACGCGATCCATAAGGGCAGAATTGGCCGTTGGCTACTGGCGGCGCTAGAGTGCTCGTGTGTTTGTAGAGTGAGCGAGATAGCATATGTTATGACGCATGTTAAAACAACTTAATAGACATACATTTGGTTTTCGAAATTTTAAATATTTGTTTCACCTGGTGTATGGTATACCCAAGTCGGCGAGACGACTTACTTACTTCATTTTTTTTAAATAACCTTGTAAGAAATTTTAACTATTTTATTGCATCAGTCTGCATCAAGACTAAATTCGGGGTAAAATCTGTTTGTTCATATAGTTTACAGTTATCAAAAAAAAAAATAAATGTAATACAATAGGTAATAATGATAGATTTAAGTAAAGTAACGGGAGAATTTATATGCGGTGAATAGAAAGAAAATTCCCTTTGCCAATGAAATTGTTTTTGAAGAATAAGTAAATCAGAAAAATGTTATTATTATTATTATTGCAGTATAGTATATAGTTATAAACTATCAACCTACATATGTAAGTACATTTTACAAGCACTGGCAACTAAGGCCTTCGGCTTAGACGAAAACTACATCCATACACTAGCCTGGGACCCGAACCCGGATCCTCGTTGTTCAGTTGACTAAATGACTGGGCCACCTTGACAACTCATCTACCCAGGGCTGCATCAGGAAAAATGTATTTTAAATAGAAGCTTAAGTTTCCAGAACATGCTTATATAACATGATGAAATAGAATGTGCATTTGGGGTCCATTAACATATCATAATTTTTGTTTTTTGTTATTGGCCATGGACGGGAGGGTATAGATGCATAATGGCAGCTAACATCTAACAATAAGCCATACTAGAGCTAGATATCATACATGGGGAGGAGTTCGCGTTAGATAGCCAGTTGATTTACTTAGCGGTATTTTTGTTGTCCTGTTAATTGAGACATTAAAAAGCCATACATTTGTTCATTTTTTTGAGAATGCAGTTCTCTCTTTTATTTTCATTAGGGACTCTATAATAAATTATATATAGCGAGATGTTTCGAAAACTGCAGCAACAACCCATCCCACCCGGAAGAGCTACGGTTACAATATAGGGTCCCGATCCGCTGTAAGATCGGAATATCACGGTGTCAGTTTTTTAAGAGAGCCAACACTACCCTTTTACAATACATACACTTGAATGTTGCGCACATAAATATTGTAACAAAGTGCTACAATATGTTTGTAATATTATTAATATGATATTTCAGAACATGCTACACACGGTTTAATTTCCTGATTGGGAATTAAAATGTTTTCTTCTGCTGAAGACAACTCTATTTTGCGTATCACTTGAGATTTTGCTGGTAGAAGTGTTGAATTAGTACCAGAACTAAATGTTATTGGAACATAGATACGTTAGATTTTGTGGTCTAAATTTTAACCAATCCTCAGAACTATTGTAATCTAATTGGCAATTAAATTTTTTTATGAAATCTAATTCCATTATTCCATCGCATGGGATTGCGAAATTTGAATGAAGTAAATGAAATTTGTATGGAATAATGTAGTTATCTGTTTGTAATTCGATTGAGACTAGTCCTTTGGAGTTTATTACTTATTCTCCTATTCCTCGAAAATCTATAATTCTATTGACTTGGATGTCGTGAAAGACATCAGAATTTCCTTTTATAATTGGAATATCTGCACCTGTATCAACCAAAAATGTAAAATTTTTATTTGTTGCAACATTTTTGAATGATACGAAATTGTTGAGACTTAAGTTGACAGTATATATTTTGCTATTTATCCCTATGTATCTGGAGGAGTTTGGGAGTTTCCCGAAATATTTTGGGCAACTCGGAAATTATTGTTATCGTAATTATTTCTGTTTTGGTTGTTGCCTCGGTTGGAATTATTCCTACCGCGGTTATAACCTCTACCTCTATTGTTGTTTCTGTTACTGTTATTATTATAATAGGAGTTGTAGTTACCTCGGCCGTTGCCTCTTCCTCTTTGGGAATAGTAACTACCTCCTCTATTATTGCGATCTCGCTAATACTTCACTTGCACTTCCAGTCATTTCTGTGCTGCAGTGGATATATTTACCCATTACATCATTGAAAGTAACGAAGTTACCAGCTTCCAATATTATTTTGAGCTTTTCATGCTCACAATTTTTAATCATTGCAGAAACAGACTTGTTTGTAGAGAATTTTTCTGCATTAATTGGGTCTAGGCCGTTATCAATAAAGGCTGCCTCCAATTGCTTCCGCAAATTATCTATTTCGGTTGCATACTGGGAAGCAGTTTTGCCTTTTTGTTTATGTTTAATAATTTAGCTTTTAGCACGTCGGCAGATTCTCTTTTTACGTTATCTCTGAGCTTGTTTATTATTCCTGATATAGTGGTTTCGTCTTGTACCTTGTACAAAATTGTGCCGGTTATTTTCGACTTTATGACTTCAACCCCTATATCTTCCTGGTCGCCTTTGGTTCTTTCTACATGCTTCAATGCTGTTATGAACCGATTCAAAGTTAATTTTTTTTCATCGAATTTGAGACTGAGGAGAAAACCTGTTTCACGTATTCCCTGTCCAAGGCTACCTGGTTAGTCATTGTAACTTCTGTATTCTCTTCGAGCGTTTTGATGTCACTATTTATATCAGTTTCTGTATTGATCATTGGTTTAGACTCATCTAAATCTTCCAAGGTGTTCCTGTCGAATTCAGCGAGCAGATTTGGATCTTCTGGTATTGTTATTACAATATTTCGTCTAACACTGAATATGGATTCCCGGAGAGAAGGAAAATAACCCAATCTTCATTCATTGAATTCAAATTATGAACTGATTTTATTTAAAGAATTGTTGTGTATATAAATGAATTCTTAGGGCATAGCGACATATTTCCGCCCAGTACATTTTTCTGGCGGAGATATGTCGTTTCAAAACGTCATATCTCCGCCGTCAGAAAAACGACATATCTCCGCGCGAAATTATTATTGGGGTTTATTATTATATCATCGCCGGTGATCTGCGGAACGACATATCTCCGCGCGAAATAATGTCGTTTCAGAACGACATATCTCCGCGCGGAGATATGTCGTTTTTCTAACAGCGGAGATATGTCGTTACCCCATTTCATGCTCAGCGTTGGCGACTTGATCATGCGCCGTTTTGGTCTTAAGCTTCTCCACAGAGTGCGGATGCATATTTGTTTGGTTTTAAGCAATACTTGCCATATGAATTTTTATGACTTATTTTGTTTATGTTTCGTTTTGTATATTTCTTTGGTCAATCTGATTTGGTGAAGCCATTTCAGCTGACCACGATGTTTAATGTTTAACATTCTGCAAGGCGCCGCCGAATGTGACGGTTTGGAATCTATGTTTAATCTTAGGTTGTCTTATACAAATTATTATTAATATTAAAATTTAATATGATGACCAATACTTGGGAAGCATGACCGGTTGCATGATGGACGTTTAGACCTAGTAAATCGAAATGATCTTCCTTTAACGAATGTAACTGACTTCCTATTCTTTCTAATTCTGCCGTATGATTTACCAAGTTGGCTTCAACTGGACTCCATTCTATATTTGGTACTAATATCGCTTATATGCGAAGTTGTAATAACTATGTACGACTCTGACTGTACGCTATGATGAGCCACTAAAAATGTATCTTCTGCTCTAGCTGTGCAGCCTGGTATGAGGCTCAAAATCCCTTGTTCCGGTATATCCACCACCTCCTGCTGTTCGTTACCACATTGGACTCGGGCCTTGGTTTTAGGTGGGACCTTGAAAAACCAACTACTGCTACTATCTAGTTTTACCCAGTAAGATCTTGGCTCAACAACCGTGGTGTATAAACAGTTTCTATTCTGTTTCAAAGGTGTCAGCTCACAGGCATTATCATTGGCGTGACTCCAAGGCCAATTTCCTTCGCATGTTCTCCTGTTTGATTGCCAGGTTCGACATTTCTGCATTGCTGAATCTGACATTAAGTGATACGAGTCTATTTGAAAATTATATATTAAGTACTGACTGTTTATATAAACTGTTACCAATTGATTACTGACCAATCGAACGGGAATTGGAATAACTCTGTAGAGAAAGGATGGATGTCTACTGAAAAGTGGTATTTTAGCGGTGGTATTTCAGTTCCGTGGTATTTCAGTTCCGCTCCTTTTACCTGGCAGTACTTAAGTTTTAGATAATTTTTCGTTTATTTTGGTTATTTCTAATTTCATTTGGCTTGGTTTTAAAATATTGGTATTTAATCTACCATGGTTAATGTCTATCAATAAACTAATAATTCCTGTTTGAATTTTTTCACATTTATCAACCACGGAGCTTAATTGATTTACAATCATGAAAAACCGAATGGATTCAATATACACGTAATAACTTTCTTTTATTAATTCTGTCATATTTTCAATCCGGTTGTTCGTGTTGCCAAAGTTTTCATTTATCTTTATTTATGGTAGTCTTAAGAATGTTTGCTGTGGAATCTACCACCGATGTCTGCTTTTCTTCTAGATGCTTTAAATTCTGCTGATTTGTAAATAAGTTTCTCATGTTTTCTTCCATTTGTATCCTATCGTCCGCATCCATGACACCGAATAATATATGGTACAGTGAACTCATGAATTCAATCGGTGCTCGCTTGCGTCTTGTCTTTTCTTGAATCATGAATAGCATATTATTTTCCTCGATATCGTTAATTCGCTTAACCGTGTTGTTCAATACAAAATGACTTCGAAATTATACAGTTTTTGGCATAAGCCCCTCAATTTGGGAATCATTCTGTCACCTTGACTGAGCATTTCAAAATATGCCGACATGTCATAGTATACCACGAGATCCCATGAGGACGCTTCTACTTCCACTTCACCCATTGGATCTAAGTACAATGCGGTTGTTGCGTTTAGTTCTTTTACCGTTATTTTTGGTCGATTATCTTTAATGCTTGCTGCATTCGAAAGTTGGCAAAACAGCATCAACATTGCTGAAACCATTACGGTTCCTACTTTGGACAGATGACCGAACCTGGTACCTTTCCGACATCGCTTCTCCTCAACGTCTTCTGATGATTTTACCCCAATAGTTAACACCTAGTTGCTTAACACGGCTTCTATTTGGCACAACAATGTGAGGTTACTGTCTCCTATAAATCTTTTCAGGTGATACTTAGCCGACTTTAGCCCAGCTTCCCATATACCTCCGAAGTGAGGTCCTGCCGTGGGGCTGAAATGCCAGCTAATCTGTTCTCGCTCTAGAACAGGGGCAACCTGAACGTTAACTTGAACTGCTTTTTTGAACTCTCTATCGAGTCTCCTAGCTGCTCCCACAAAATTCGTCCCATTATAGTTAGCGCACTTACCCCGTCTTGCAACAAATCTTCGAAAGGCTGCTAGGAAGGCATCAGTTGTCAAGTCACTAACAACTTCTAGATGCATTGCCTTAGTTGACAAGCAAACGAATACTGCTATGTACCCTTTGGATGTTTTTTGTCCCCGGTTTTTTGAGCATCTTATATGATATGGACCTGCAAAATCAATCCCCGTGTTATGAAATGGAGATGACACCGTAACCCTATTTTTGGGCAGGTTACCCATAATTTTGCTCCGCAGTTAGTTGGCGTTATCTGGCACAAGTGCCGTATTCCCTTAGGTATTTTTTAAGGGCGTTTCTCTATCCGAAAATAAAATTTTTAGCATTCTTAAGCACATTGACGGTTAAGTATGGTGAGTACACTTTATCTCTTTTTTTAATGCCAATAAATCTTAATACATATGCTGTAATTCTGCCCAGATTATTCATAGAGGAATACTTTTCAATTAGCTCCTGCATAATACTACTTTCTGTACTTAATAGTACGGAATTTACCATAATCTTGTCATCGTCTGTTTTTTGTTTAGGCCATTTACCTTTTGCCTCACCGAGCCACTTTGGCCCATTCCACCAGAATTCACAATCTTTTAACTTATTTGGACAAATACCCCTTGAAGCTACATCTGCAGGGTTATCTTCAGATTTTACATGGTTCCATCACTAACCATAGAACACATAGATGGGACAAACTCATGATTTTTTGATTGCAAACGCTAGCCTAGTCATGGAACCCCAGAGAACTTCGGGAAAACCCGAACGCTCGTACTCTCAATGAGAGCGTAAAGAGGGGAGAGGGCCAAGCAGCTACAAAAATAATTCAGTCTAGCACAGACTACAGAACCACGAAGGCAGGCCTACGTCGCTTGTGATTTCGTTCTGTCTATCTATGTGTACACTCGTCGGTACATGCTCATGCTTCGTAGTGTGTGTGTGACGTGAAGTTGTACAACATCGCATTTCAATAGCTCGCTCGACCAAAATTTTTAATTTTCGACAAAACAGCGACAATGTGAATAGGATGTGCCCCTGTGGAAAGAATATCAAGAAATATTGCCATCTGCTTCGTATGTATCCCGGTGGCTGTACCGATAGAGTGTTCGCTTGGCAATAGGAATGTCCCTGGTTCTATGGTTAGTGGTTCCATGTTATTTCTTTGATTTTTAGGATATCCTCTAGGCGACGCTTTACGAATTTTTTTTTACTAGCACCGGTCTTTATCCAGCACAGTGTAATAGTAGAGTCACTACAAGCATATATTTCGGATGGAGCAGCAATAGATTGCTGGACTCTTTGTAGCAATTGCGATAGCAAGTGTGCTGCACATAATTCCAATTTAGGAATAGTCTTCCTATTTTTGATTGGATTAACCTTGTTCTTGCTGGCTATTAAGGTAACTGCTTCGCCTATTTTAGCATATACCACCGCGGCATATGCCTTTTCTGAAGCGTCAGCAAAATCAGGAATCTGTAACAACATATTAGGCTGTGTTTTGATCCATCGGGGTAACCTGACTTCTTCCAGATACACTAAATTGTCACTAAAAGATTTCCATTCTGTTGTGTCGTTATCGGACAACTCTTGATCCCAATTTTGCTCCGCTAGACACAGCTTTTGCATAAAAATGCCTATTACCATTACTGGTGCTAGCCAACCTAGTGGATCGTAAATCTTGGCTAGTGTGGATAGCACCACTCTTTTATTTACTTTTCTGGTCTCGTTACAGTGTACCTTAAACTTAAATTCCTCTTAAAACCTTTTGCAACCCAAAGCTTTTAATTGCTTCGTTCTCATCAATTTTTAATACCTTATTATCGCCTGTATCAATAACCTCTTCAACAATTTCGGATCTATTCGAAATCCATTTTCTCAAATTCATTCCTGCCTTTTTGCAGCTCTCGGGAAACATGGTGAACTTTGTTTTTTGATTCTTGTACGGTATTACCTCCAGTCATTAAATTATCCATGTAGAATTTATCTCGGATAATTTCACTAATCGCTTTATCCTGACATCTGTTTGCTATCCCTGCAAGTACCCTTGTAGCTAAATAAGGTGCTGATGCCGTACCGTACGTTACTGTTGTCAATTTATATATTTTTTCTGCGGTGAATTTCTCCACAAAATATGCAAATGTTTTTGATCGTTTAGATCAATGTTTATCTGCCGATACATTTTTTCAATATCTGCAGATGCTACGCACTGCCATTTTCACCACTTTACTGTTATGTCGAATATGTCTTTTTGAAGTCGCGGCCCGATCCACATCACATCAGATCGTCAAATACAACTCATAATTTAGTTGTCAGACTAGCTTCTATTACTACTGCTTGATGTGGCAGATAATACGCACCTTCATCCTTAGTTTCGACCATATGGCCCAACTCCAAATATTACGCGCGAGCCCAAGCAGATAACTGCCCACCTCCCACCCGACCGACCGAGGGGTCCAGCCGTATAACGCACGGCACGAATCGCGTGGACAAAATTCACAATAGAAAAGACAGACAAACACATAATACTATAGCTATCTATTAACTAAATGGGATAGGATAGATGTTTTAAGCATATTAATAGAAAACTCTGAGCCGATTACAGGGGATAGAAGATTGTAATCAGAGCAGATGACCCTAAAAGGTTCATGCATAGCATAGTTAGAAGAACAACGACTAAGGGACAAAGGTATTAAAGGATGTCTACTCCGTCTACATGGTACCGACAGATTCACCTGAGCTAATAACTCAGGCGAGTCGATATCACCAATTAGGAGCTTGTGCATAAAAATGACACCAAGCATAATTCTACGGTTAGTTAGGGACGGAAGGTTAATCAAGAGAAGTCTACTAGAATACGAAGGCAAATTGACATTGCGATCCCAGCTTAAGCCACGAAGAGCAAATAGCAAGAACTGCTTTTGAACGGATTCTAGTCTAATCTGGTGCGACTCATATTGAGGTGACCAAATGCAAGATCCATACTCTAAAATAGGACGGACAAGCGAAGTAAAAAGAACTTTAGTTGTATAGGGGTCATCAAATTCTTTTGACCATCTTTTAATGAAACCCAGGACACTCATGGCCTTTGCGACCGTGGTGGAAATATGGGTGTTAAAATTTAACTTATGGTCCATAAGTACGCCCAAATCATTCATATTATTTAGACGTTCTAAAGGGCTGTTGCTTAGAATATAAGTGACCAGTTGAGGAGAGTTACGAAAAAAAGTCATTACCTTACATTTGGTAGTGTTAAGATTTAGTAGATTAAACTGGCACCAGGATTGAAAGTTTTTAAGATCAGCTTGTAGCCGACTAAATGAATCTGTATCTTTATAAGTAAGACAAAGCTTGACATCGTCAGCATACATAAGCACACGCGAATGAACAATGACTGATGGAAGATCGTTAATAAATAGAGTGAAGAGCAGAGGGCCAAGATGACTACCTTGAGGTACACCAGAAGTCACAGAAATGGAAACGGAAAAAGAAGACTTAAAAAGTACCTTCTGTTTTCTATTTGTTAAATATTCTCGAACCCAAGAAAGGAAAAGGGGTGGAAACCCAATGTCGCTCAGCTTAGAAAGTAATAGGGTATGATTAACGGAATCAAAGGCTTACTGAAGTCAGTGTATATGACATCAGTTTGTTTACCATTTTTGAACCCCTTGATAATTATTGATGTAAATTCTAAAAGGTTAGTGGGTGGATCTACGTTTCACAAACCCATGTTGGGATGGCGAAATAATAGAGCTGCAAAAATGTTGCAATTGAGAAGTTATAATTTTCTCAAAAGCTTTCGGAATAGCGGACAATTTTGAGATACCCCTATAGTTAAAAGTTTCGGACTTTTTGCCATTTTTATGCAGAGGAATAATATACGACTCCTTCCAAATAGATGGAAAGGAGGAAGATTCTACAGACAATAGAAACAATTTTAAAATGGGTTTACATAATGCGTTTGTTAAGTTCGCTAAGAATAGAACTTTCATCAATCACTGGATTGAAAATGCAATTAGCCTTTTTTAAATGATAAGGATACGGACTTGCTCGATATTCCGTTGAGGAATAAGTTGTTTTGAAAAAACTCGCAAACATATCGGCAATTGCCTGATCAGTGCTCGCTTTTTTATTTTGAAAAGACAAAAAAGATGGGTGCACAGAGGTCTTACGTTTAGAATTAACAAAATTATAAAATTGTTTAGGGTCAGAAGAAAACTGAAGCTTACACCGCTGAAGATAATTCTTATAGCATTGTGTATTAAGCATCATGAATTTTGAACGAGCGACTGTATACAGAGCATAATCTGATGAACGACGTGTTTTTTGGAACTTCTTATAATATCTTGTCTTCACATTTTTCAAATTGGATAGCTCGCGAGAGAACCAGGGAGGTTTGTTAAGCCGCTCCAGCCTACCAAGAGGCACACAAATATCAAAGAGTGAATTCAGAGTATCATAGAAAAAACGAACAGCCGAGTTCATATCACTACAATTGTACAGATAAGACCAATCGGTAGTAGCAATGTTTTCATTAAGGCTGGCAAAGTCAGTCTTACGAAAGCACCTAGTTAGTGGTAACTCATTTGAACCAAGTAATGGTGAAAGCAAGGGCAAATCAATTTTTAAATTTAATGTAGGATGAAATTTGTCTTCTGGAAGAACAAATGGTTCGATCCTAGAAACCTCACAATAAGAAGAATCCAATACAAAAATAAGATCTAACGATTTTCCATTAGAATTTAAGACAGGATTTACTTGGGATAAAGATAAGCCTAGAAGGCCATCAATAAAGTCATGTGACAAAGAGGGCAGCAACGTGGTAGATTCATCTGTTAGTGACCATGCTAAAGCGGGTAAATTAAAATCACCTACAACTATGAGCATGTCTTGACTCGAAACTAAAGAGGAGACAAACTGAATTGCCTCTAAATGATTTAAATATACCACCATGTCTGACAATGGTGGAATATAGGAACAAGTAATGAAAGCATTAAAAGATTTAAAATTTACTTTAACACCGACAAACTCAATCTCCTGGGTACTAGAAAATTGAATCATTTCAGATGATAAAGCAGCATCAACAGCTATCAGAACGCCACCACCTATGCGAGAAATCCGGTCACGTCTGAAAATAGAAAAGTTTGTGGAAAAAACCGATGCATCAGCAATATCAGGTTTTAGCCACGTCTCTGTGAAAGCTAGAATGTTATGCTCAAAAGAAAGACTATCTACATAGAGATTAGGAAGTTTAGATTTCAGTCCTCTAACGTTCTGGTAACCCAGGTTAAGGGACGAAGCTAGTTTTTTGACACACCAGCAGATGCTGATGTGGCAGGAATAGTATTAGTTGTTGTTGTAGGCAAGCGAATCGGTTGCCGATTTTTCTTTTTTACAGTATATTCCTTAACTATTATATGTTTCGGCCAAAAATCTTCTCGACATATAGTGTCGAAGATATTGGCAGAAACACTAATTTTAAAGGACGAAATGTCCCGAGAATAAGAAAATTTAAACTTCTCCACCGCAATATTCGAGACGTTAACTTTCTTCCGAATATAGGCTATTACATCATCAGATGTGACAACAGGGTCTAGCCTAGAAACAAATATATGTTTCTTTGGTGGTATGCCAACGAGAGGCCGCGGTCCCGAAGCGTCAGCTGCAGCAGTAACGTTGGACAAGTCACCCACTGCAGCAGTCAACTTGTTCACGGGGCCCTCGATACTTTTAGAACTATCGGCAATTTCCATTGGAATGGGTAATTGCCCAGACACATCGGACACTACAATAGGCATCGTTTTTAAGAGATCATTCCCAGGTGATACCGGTAATTCATTACTAATAGCATTCACAACCGGGCTCTTAAACGATATCAATTGCTGTACATTAGGAGTGGACGGTGCATGAGACCGGTTGGGGACGATAAGAGAAGCTGGCGGATCTACAGATACAGAAACACCCCAAGGACTGGTCCTTTTACGTTTCGGAGACTCATTCTGAACTGAGTCTCCACCGCAGTAAACTCCGCTTGGAGTTTATTAAAACCTGCCCTTAAAGTGTCAAAACTATCTCTAGTCCGCCTCATGAAAGAGCGCATCTCATTCTCGACCTCCCGGCAAGCATCACATCCATATTTTAAGCCACCACCTTTAGCAATAGACTCCTTGATTCTGCCTGTGTAACCTGCACACTTGACGTGAACCGCATTGTCACACAACCAACAAAGAATATAATCATGGGAATCAACCGCATTAGTGGCAACTATGCAATTATTTTTTGAGCAGACAACCATTTTATCAAAAGTTTAATTTAATTACAAAAGGAAATACAAAAAAATAAAAAATAAAAATTCTAAAGGTAAAAAATCTGTGTATAAGAATATACTGACCAGTTCTGACACAAGGGTTAATGTGCAGAGTAAGCCTTCACAACTAAAGAATAAAAAGAAATGAAAACACAAAAACAAAAACACGTATCACAGAGTCGCGGGTAGGCAAAAGACGAGAGCGCAAATCAATCAAGAATAGGAAAGAGCGGGAGAGCGCGTCAAATTGAACACATGCAACAACAATTTGTACGCAAGAGCGCGAGAGTTAGTTAAAACGGTAAAGACACAAAAGCAAAAGAGATAAACAAAACAACAACACCGATAATGCAAGTATTGTTGTAAGTTTTGATTTTATTTAAATTTAAACAAAAACGACAGCAAGAATTCGCGAAATGAAAATAAAATTCGGATGTTGTAATTGTTATTAATTAAACCGATAATTTAAGAGTTATATAAAAGTATTTAATCGCGAGAAAAAATAAAAGTTGATAAGCGCAAAAAAAATACGTCCGTCCTCTGCAACGAGTGAAAGTTTTTTTTTTTCGTTAAAGAATTTTTCGTACTTCTTAAATTTTGGATTTTTCTGAATTTTTTTCTTCAAGTTACGAAATCGCGCAGTTGCCTGCGCCTTCGAGTCACCTAATTCCTTTTCTTGCTTAATAGGAATCGTTACTACATATCTTCCTGAGGCATCAATCCTAGTCGTCTTGTTAAAATTTTCGCTTCTGTATCATCTGCCTCCATTTCCCAAAAACGCTCCATATTTGTGATATTTATTGTGGTAGCTACTATAGACTCATCTCCTTTTGACTTAATCTTGACAACTCCACTTTTTAAGATGTGGGTGTATACGTCTACCCCTATTATCATATCGACCCTACCAGGTTTATTAAAGGTGGGGTCAGTTAGCACGTAAGTTTGCCATTTGGATATATCCACGTTTGCTATTTTTAATGGAAGAGCGTTCATTAATTGCGGTAATAGAATTGGTTCAACCTGAAGAAGTTCTATTTCAGAATCATCATTTAAATATTTACCTTATACTTTGACGTTCTAGGTTTTGTTGAAGATACGCCACTTATTTTATTTAATGCTCTGAGAAGCACTATCAATCAAGGCTCTTAATGTTTCATATTCTTCATTTATTTTTTTAGCTTGAATTAGGGCTGTGGCCGACAGTTTTTGTTGTGCCGTAACACAAGTATTTACCTTCGCCTGTTTTTCCCCAAAATGAAGAAGGGTATGGTGTCCCTTGCTGCACAATGAGCAGACCATTTCATTAGTGGATCTCTTGTTGCTTGAATGCCTCATGCATCGTGTACACAAGTGCACTTTTTTGGCTATTTCCACCCTTTCTTTAGGTGTTAGCGCTTTAAACTTATAGCACAGAAGTGCACTATGCCAGGGACCTTTGCAGATCGGACAACTATCTTTCAAACCCGCAGCCGACCACCTCGCTTCGCCCTTTAATGCGGATTTTAAATAATTGAATTTAAGAGTAAGATTTAGATCTTCTCTATTATCAATTAATTCTGCAAATAACTCTACAAACAGGTCCCATTCTCTAGGTTCTCCAGAAAATGTGGGTACCTGTATTTTTGGCAACACCGGTTATTCGCCTCAAACGGATACATTCTCAATCTTACCATTTTCCTTATTGCTCATTTTCATTTCTAGCATTGACAATGAATTTCGGACATCAAATTGGAAATCATCCATAATATTTTTAAATTTTGCATCACTTGTTAATACTTGACATGCCTGTACCTTCTCCCAAAAATAATTAATTTTATTAATATATTTTATCCATGACCCATTTGCCTGTTGACTTCAACTCTACTACCTCCAAATATTCCTGGAGCTATCCATAAATATCTAATGGTTAACCTTAGCGTTTTCATTACCCAGGTCGCATTCCCGTCCGACTCTCCTATGCTACAATCAACTATCTCTGACATGTTTGCCTCTGTTTCAACGCATACCGACTTACTAGTGCGTGGTTTTTCTGACTCTCCTGTGGCTATAATTTTGGCAACTATCTATAACACTTCTTCATGTATTTTATCTCTGAAATACTGATGATCGATCCCCTGCTGTAGCAATTTGGCATGATTCGGCATCCACCGATTCCTTTTCTCTTTTACTTCCTCGATCACCTTGCTAATTAGGTTTCTAGTTTCTAAGGCTTCTAACTGCTTTAACCTTGTATGCAACTCTAACTGCTTCCCTAACAATTTGTCAGCCTTATTAGAAAACATTTTTGTTTTATGGGATATCGATATAATGAAAATAATAAAATATGTAGGTTGATGTATATACTTATAACTATTTTAATTTATATCTTATCTGATGATCCTGTTCGCTGCTGCTTGTCCGCCAATGGGTAGTGTTCGCCGTTTTTATACCATACACCTATAGGGTGAAATGGTATATTAAAGTCGCCAAAATGTATGTAACACGCTGAAGCAAACTACTCCGACCCCACAAAGTATATACATATATTCTTGATCAGGATCAACAACCGAGTCGATCTAGCCATGTCCGTCTGTCCGTCCGTCTGACCGTCCGTCCGTCTGACTGTCCGTCCGTCCGTCCGTCTGTATGAACACGCAGATCTCGGAGACTATAAAAGCTAGAGTTACCAAATTTGGTATGTAGACTCGTGTGGTATGTAAATGTATAGAGTTAATTGGAATTTTGGCCACGCCCCCTTACGCCCCCAGAATTTACATAAAACTTTTTTTCTTAAAAAGTGTAGCAGATAGAGACATCAAATTTATATACATGTTTAGTTAGCGAGCAGAAAATAGTTGTTCCAACTTATTGCCACGTCCATTTCCGTCCACGCAAATTAAACAAAACTGATTTTCTCGAAATTTAACAAAGTTAAAGTCACCAAATTTGGTATGTGTACTGGCTTATTATGCGCGCAGAATATAAACATATATTTTAATATGTTGCTACGCCCACTTCCGCCTCCATAATTTAGAAAACACCGATTGGCTCTTGCAATTTTTTGACCATCGCCATCAAAGCAGACTAATTAATCTTATAAATTTCTACCAAACTACCAAATTTGATTGAAATCGGACTAGAAACATGCAAAATATGCTTATGAACGTATTTTGCTACGCGATCCATAAGGGCAGAATTGGCCGTTGGCTATTGGCGGTGCTAGAGTGCTCGTGTGTTTGTAGAGTTCTGGCTCACTCTAGCATATGGTATGAGGCATGTTAAAACAATTGAATAGACATACATTTTGTTTTCGAAATTTTAAGTAGTTGTTTCACCTGGTGTATGGTATACCCAAGTCGGCGAGCCTACTTACTTACTTCATTTTTATACCATACACCCATAGGGTGAAATGGTATATTAAAGTCGCCAAAATGTATGTAACAGGCAGAAGGAAGCTTCTCCGACCCCATAAAGTATATATATTCTTGATCAGGATCAACAGCCGAGTCGATCAAGCCTTGTTTGTCTGTCCGTCCGTCCGTCCGTCAGTCTGTCCGTATGAACACCTAGATTTCGGAGACTGTAAGAGAGACTAGGAGACTAGAGCCACCAAATTTGGTATGTAGACTCGTGTAGTATGTAGAGTGATCAAGTTTATTTCAAATTTTTTTCCACGCCCCTTCCCGCCCCCGCAATTGAAAAAAGCGTTTATCTCAAAAACTATTCCAGCTAGAGACCCCATATTTGGTATGTATATTCGCTTAGTAAATGCACACATTTTGTATGTATAAAGATTTTGCCACGCCCTTTTCCGCCCCCGTAATTTGAAAAACTTGATTATCTACCGTATTTTTTTACCTAATGCAATCAAATTGGCACACTTAAATTTGATACTAATATCTAGCAAAATACCAAATTTGATTAAAATCGGACAAAAAACAGTCGAGTTATGCATATAAACGTTTTTCCATAAGGCCGGAGTTAGCCGTTGGCTGGTGGGGGCGCTAGGGTGCTCGTATGATTGAGTGAGCGAGATACTAAGATATGCTTGTAAAAAGCATGTGAAAATGCATTTGTTTAATAAAGTTAATATGTTTTCTTTACTGGTGTATGGTATACCCAAGTCGGCGAGACGACTTACTTACTTCATTTTACTGTGTCGTAGCTCAGCTGCTGTTGTCCAGGCCCATGGGCTCAGGCGGTACCGGTTCCGGACATCGCACCAGATTTCCTTATACTGGCACTGTACGTTCTCCAGCCTCTTCTTTGCAACTATCTTGTTGCTCAGATGCTGTTGGTAGTTGCCGACTTGCAACTACTTATAGTGTAAAGGTTAATATTGTTCTTTACTTGTGCGATGTCACTAAGTATAAGACAATTAATTTGGATCGACCGATTCTGTTTATTGTTCGAAAAAGACCAAAAACTAAAAGTACAAAATGTTCTTATGCTAAGCTAGCCCTGACCTATAATCGCTGTGTCAGCAATTATGCTGCATGGATCAAGTTCAGACGTCACGACGTCCTCACGAATTAAGATTGAGTCTGTTCTGGTTGAGTGTTAAATCAAGACTGCTTTATTGAATCAAATCATATTCTGGTTTGGCTTACATCTAAGTGTTTATAATGTTTTCTTCTGGTCACTTTCCTTGTGACACTCTATGTTTAGGGAAACTGTCACTTATCTTGTGACACTCTATGTTTAGGGAAACTGTCACTTATCTTGTGACACTCTATGTTTAGGGAAACTGTCACTTATCTTGTGACACTCTATGTTTAATGGAATGGTATTGTTTATGTTTACATTAATGTGGAGTGTAGACCTCTTGGGTCGGCTGTTATGGGAAGTGTTGCTAATGGCATAACTCCTCCCCTCTGAGAGTATGAATTCTCCTGAATTCTGTTTACATTAATGTTTATATTTTTCTTTTTACAGTATATATGTATATAAATGGATAAACATATAATAATAATAATAAAAAGTGTTAAAAATATGCCATTTGTCATTTTCTTTTCGTATTTAAGTTCTGAGATTTCTTTTAAATTGTCAAAATTATCTATTGTTACATGATCAAAGTTAATTGTGTTTTTA
Source organism: Drosophila willistoni (assembly GCF_018902025.1). Lineage (NCBI taxonomy): Eukaryota > Metazoa > Arthropoda > Insecta > Diptera > Drosophilidae > Drosophila > Drosophila willistoni. The sequence goes on along the minus strand of NW_025814060.1, from coordinate 167,557 downwards.
TAGGTTTGATTCAATAGTTCTGTTGGATAAAAAAATTTTTCGTGAAATTCTGTTTTTACGTTAAAAAATATTTCATTTAGAATTTGAATTTTACAGTTACCGAATTGAATTAAGTTACTTCCCTTAAGTATAATATTTCTTTTATCGCAATTTTGATATATTTTTTGTATTCTTGGCATTTTTGATTATAATTGTATCATCGTCAATTTCTTCGATACTCGTTATATTGTTGAATACAAATTTGCAATTATTATTAATGGTACAACTTTACTTAATTTTAATTCTTTTAAAATTTTGTTGGGTTCATATGTAAATGTTTTATTATTTATTTCTGCAATTAACTGATTTTCTTGGTCTATTTGTATATAATCTATATTGGTATAGGAATAATTAACTTAACATCTATGGTTATAAATGATTTTGGGATTTTAATTGCGATTATGATGCAATTATTCTTATATTTTAAAATGCCCATACGGATTAGCTTTAATTTATAAAAATCAATGTCAAATTTATTTATTTCCTCTTCTGATAAAATTTCTGGTACGATTATATTATTTTTTGCTGATGCTATGTTTTCCTGAATATAATTTATTTTGAATTCAATATTTTTTAATTTCCCCATTTGGTCATTATGAATTATTTTCATTTCTATTTCTTGATTTTGATTGTCCATGCTTGTAAGTATGTCCTTGATTATTGTTCTGTCTTGTTTAATTGTTTTCTGCTAAGTTGTGTATTGTTTTATTAAAATGTGTATTTATAACAATTTGTTGGTTCATGTCTTGTATAATATTATGGTTGTTTTGGTCAATATTGTTAAGGTGGTCTAAAATATCTGTTCTTTCTTCATCGTCCATAATTCCAAAAAGCCATTTGTATGTTGTTCCTACAATATTTAACATTCCTCTTTTTATTCTGTTGTTTGGGGTTATGGATTTTATTTTAGCTCTAATTAGATTTATTTCGGCTAATAGCTCCTTTTTTCCTGTGATGTTAAAATTTTTAATGTTTGTCTCCATTTGATTTATTATATTATTTAAAAGGTTCGATATTAATAATGTGTAGTATAATTACTGTTTCATTAACTATTTCCGTGGAATAAGTTTGTATAGGTGCATATCCTGCATTTGATTGAATTGGTTCAATTTGTAATCTGCCTTGAACACACATTATAACGTAAAAATTATGAAAATCTGAGGATAAGAGAAAAAAATTTTTCTTTCAAGGATGTCATCTGTATTTTGTTGGAAATTAATTTTTTCCTGCTTTGACGGTCTTTTTATATTACATGGATGAATATTATTTAATGTTGTAATTCTAAAATAAGGTTCATCCTTATGCCTAACTCGTTTATAGTTTTTAATTGGTCCTTCCTGTCTTTCCTCCTCATAATCTTCTCTTGTATTATTTTGTTTGCTTAAAATTTTTTCTTTGTGCTTGATAATAGTGTTTTTAGTTTTTCCTCATCTTCTATGTTTTTTGCATAATTTGGTGTACATTTTATTGTAGAGTGATAACGGTTATTATAAGCTGTTATTGCTAATTGCATTTTGGATGAAATTGATAAATCATCATCTATTCCTGCTATTATTTCAATGAGAGTAGAATGTAGTCTTTCTATGTCTGCATTTTCCTGTATGTGAAATTTGGCTTGTATAATGGATTTCTATTTGTTCTTGGTTTAAGTATTGTTTTATCTGTTCTGATCTAAATTCATTATCCATTATTATTTATGTGGCTTATTGAATTTGGCAAAGTGTTCAATCATAATTTCCATTTTAGTTTTCCAGTTTCTATCTGTTATATTATAAGCGACTGCGAATTTTGTGAGCTTGTCTATGATTGTAACAAACGATTTGTGTTTTATATGAAATATGTCCAAATGTATAATTTGATTTTTAACATCCGGTGTTTCTGTGAATTGAAACTTAGGTTTGATTGGTTTTCTGTCATATTTAATTTCCTTACATTTTTTACAATTTGAAATTATCAACTGAATATGGTCTCTTAGCTTGGAAAATATATTTTGTTCTTTAACGAATTAAAAGCTTCATTTATTCCGCTATGTAATGAATCTTTGGTGTGGTAAATAGCTATTTGTTTGTGTAACTCTTCCTCGCTTGAAATTTCCTGAGCTCTCTTAGTACATTTAAAAATTTTATATTATTACAGTGTGAAAAAATGTTCATTAAGATACATTGTATCTTATAATATTCTGAGTCTGGAACTTCTGAAAAAATTCCTACTGTTCCTTTATTTATATTATTTTGCATTTTGATTTCGATTTCAATTTCTGTTTCTGCTGGGCTTTACTTCTATTATTTTTCTACCATGCTGAATATTAATATTGTCCGTTGTTGTATAAGTTACTATTATCTGAGTTTTATATTTGTTTACAATATCGTCTTTTATATAGAAATTTGTAAATCCTCCTTCCTCTGCTGAATGCTGTGTATCTGATAGTTCAAAGTTGACTCATTTGTTTTATCCTTGTTTATTAGTTCAGCTGTTTCCTGTCTACTTAAAAAATCTGCCACTTTATTGTCTTTTCCTTTCAAATATATTATGTCATAATCGAATTCTTGTAATTTTAAAATCCATCTTTGGTGTCTTGCTGTCATTTCTTTCCCTTTGTATTTTGGTTTAGATATTTTATCGGAGCATGATCTGTTTATAATTTGGAATTTATTACCTATCAAATAGTGTCTAAAATAGTTTACTGCATGTATAATGGATAAAAATTTTTATCAATTGTACTGTAGTTTTTTCGTGTTTATTTAGAGTTCTTGAAACGAATGCAACTGGTTGCCCTTGTTGAGACAATACTGCACTATTGCGAAGTCACTGGCATCTGTTGTAATGGTAAATGGTTTATCAAACTCTGATATTTAAGATTGATGTGAGCTTATAAGTGTTTTAAGGTTTTCAAAGGCATCTATAAACTGTGGGTCATTTGTATTAATTTGTGGTGCCTTTTTGTAAATATCTGATCATTGGGTAAGCTATTTGGAATAGTCTTAATAAATTTTCTGTAAAATCCTGTCATACCAAGAAATCCTTTCAATTGCTTTTCTGTTTTAGGTAGCTGCATTGCTTTTATTGCTTCTATTTTATGTGGATTGGGTTTAATCCCTTCCTTTGTGAGAATGTGTCCTAAATATTCAGTATATTGTTTCATGAAGGAACATTTGTCTGGTTGAATTTTTAAGTTATGTTTCTAAGTATTTTGAAAATGTTTTCTAGAGCAATCTTATGTTCCTCAAGTGTTGTTGAAATATCAAAAATATCGTCCATGTATACAACACAACTTTTTGTTTATATAATCCCTCAGTATTTCATTCATTAAACGTTGAAATGTGGCTGGGGCATTTTTTAACCCAAAGGCATTCTAACATATTCATATAAACCATTGGTGAAATGAATGCTGTTTTTCTCTATATCTTCTTCTGCCATTAAAATTTGGTGATAGCCTTTTGCTAAATCTAATGTAGTAAAATATTGGGCTTTACCGAGTTTGTCTAATACAGCGTCCATGATAGGTATTGGGTACTTATCTGGAACGGTTACTTGGTTTAAACGCCTATAGTTACACAAATACGATACTTTTGAATTCCAGAGCTATCTCTTTTTTTTAGGTATGACACATATTGGAGAACTATATTTGCTTTTGCTTTTTCTTATAATTCCATTGTTTTCCATATAAATTATTTGTTTCTTTATTTCTTCTTCATATTTTGGGGAGACCCGATAGAGTTTTGAATTAATAGGTTGGTCTGTAGTAGTTTTTATGCTATGAACTATAGTGTTAGTATTGGTTAAGTGATCCCTTCTTTGAAACATAACTTTTCGTACTTTTTTGAAAGATTTCTTATTATTTGTTCTTCCTCAGTATTGAGTTCTTTTAACTTAAGATCATCAATTTCACTTACTTCCATTACGCAAACATCTTCTGATTGTTTGGAAGGAATGGAATTTCGACCCCATTGTTAAGTTTAATAATTTTGTTTTGAAAATCAATATTTGCAAAATTCCTTTGAATGAAGTCCATGCCCAATAGAAAATCATATGATTTTTCCAGGGGCATAGCCACCCATTTTGTTCTTGCATAATTTATATATTTAAACTCCCTTGGCACTTTTGTTTTCACTAAGTAACTGTCACTTCTATTTTTCCCTTTATTGTATGTATGGTTTTTGAATATTTTTCAATTATTTTGTATTTGGAATTATGTACATTAGTTGTGTTTAAAATGCTTATGGTTGATCCTGTATCTACTAAAATAATATAAGTATCTTCCTCTATTGTTCTTTTATAAAAATTTTTTTTTCATCCAAGGCTAGTTGGGTAAAAAACTCTTGATTATCTGTGCTGTTTACTACTTCCTCATTTATATTATCTACACTCATTGCTTCTGCTGGTGGTTGCTGATATTTTGTGGTTGCTGATAATTTTGATTTTGTCTTACGTTCTGACTCTGTTGTCTATTCGGATTTTGATACTGTCTCGTATTTTGACTCTGTTGTCTATTGGGATTTTGAGACTGTTTTACATTTTGACTCTGTTCAGTATTTCGGTTTGTATTTTTATTAGTTGTCTGTTTGTTATATGTACTATGGTCATTGTCATTTTTGGTTAATAATAGTTTTTTATTTAAATTTCCATAATTCAGACCAATATAATTTGCAAGTTCAATTCTTATATCTGTTAATGTTGTTTTATTCATTAAGGCAATGGCCATTGGACCACAAGATAATTCTTTTACTCTTTGAATTAAGAGACCACTTAATATGTCAACTAATCTGCTATTGTTTTCAAAGACCGAAAAATCAGTAATTTCCTCAACAATTGCTCTTACTTTAAAATCAAGATCTCGAACGGTAGTTACCCTTAAGTTATTAATTTTTCTGGTTAGACCCATTTGATCCGTTCTTGGGCGATAATGATGTCGAAGACGAGTTTTGCAATCAGCCCAAGATGTAGGGGGGTTAATATTAAGCATAGTTCTAGCCTGACCTTGAATTTTGGTGTTGAATATAACAGTGAAGACCTGGTCGTTATCATCATACTCCTCCATGATTTGGTTGACTGCCGAAATGAAACCATGTAACGTTCCCTCCTGTCCAGTGAACACCGGCAAGTACCTTGTTTCCTTCTCGATGCTGTTTCTCTCCCTTGTTGTTGGATTAGAATGCATCTCTTGATTGGATATTATTATTGATGTTAGCATTTGAATGCATTGTTGTATTTCGTTAATTTGTGCCATTTTAATGGTGTATGTTTTATTGTTTCGTTAACTTTTTTTTTTTTTTTAAGTTTCCACAATAATTCTGTTTGTTTGCACAAAGTGTTTTTACAATATTATATTGTTTCGTTATTTGTCACAAAATGTTTTTATAATATTATATTGTTTCGTTGGCTTAGATTTTCTCCAAAGTTTCCACAATATATATATTTTATTTTGTCACTAAATGTTTTGTTTTCCACAGTATTATATTGTTTCGTTATCTTTGATTGCGTTCAAAGTTTCCACAATATTTAGCTGTGAACTCGAGTACCGACTGCGCCAATTAAGATTGAGTCTGTTCTGGTTGAGTGTTAAATCAAGACTGCTTTATTGAATCAAATCATATTCTGGTTTGGCTTACATCTAAGTGTTTATAATGTTTTCTTCTGGTCACTTTTCTTGTGACACTCTATGTTTAGGGAAACTGTCACTTATCTTGTGACACTCTATGTTTAGGGAAACTGTCACTTATCTTGTGACACTCTATGTTTAATGGAATGGTATTGTTTATGTTTACATTAATGTGGAGTGTAGACCTCTTGGGTCGGCTGTTATGGGAAGTGTTGCTAATGGCATAACTCGCGTGTTATATTTGCACGACACAGCAATTGTCCAGCACCATGCAGTTTCATTTTTGTGCTTGGAGATGCCGTTAGCATTCCAAAGACATAGACGTAGGGAAGCCATTATTTATTCTCGATAAGCTTCTGGATAAGCAGGTTTGATTCCGCATCAGTTCGTGCATACAGTTTTGCATGAACGTCATAAAAGTGGTCATGTTTTGATTGAGTGAGATCAATAGGGCCTCTAGACCACTTGGAGTTTGCTGGCCAAGCTCTGGTGCGCTAGGTTGCGGATTCTGTAGATGGCGGAGTGACGGGTCTCTTTCGCGGGCTCCGTCTGTCCAGTTCGGAGCACACTAGCGAAGATACACTAGACTGGTTGTTAGCAGTCATGTTGGAGATCTAGCAGCCTTGCGCGAAGAAGACCTCCGTGTAGTTTTGGAGGCGTTGAAGATGATTTTTGGTCCAGCTGGAGGTCTGCGCCCGTTTAGTGTGATTTAAAATCCTAAAGACAGGACATCCTCTGTAGTTGCCGTGTGTTCCTCCACAGTTGCTGCATAGTCTTAGTGCGACGTTGTTTCTGTCCTTGGTGCCAAATTCCATCTTCATGATGTTCGCCGCAGCCAACACACACTGACCTAAGATTGCAATTGTTAGAGGTGTGTTGTATTCCTGGCAGTTTTTACACTGCGGTGGTTGGCGTCTCTTATGGGGCTCCTCTACGGTGATTCTTCTGTGCAATAGAAGCTGTAGGTTGTAGATCGGGTGCACTTCATTTGGCTTCGACCGCTTTGCATCTGGTTGGAGCTCGATTTTAAAGAGCGGCTGTGCGACTTTGTTCCTGTGATGATGTTGACAACGGACTTGACAGCAAACCCTTTTTCGACCAAACGCGTCTGCTATTCTTGAGTAGGGACCGATGGCTCAATCCCCTTTAACACAACCTGAGCCCTTTACTGCTTTTTAGTTGGTAGGTAAGAAGTTGATTTAGCATTACGGAGGTACTTTTCGATGATGCGGAAATTGTCCTCAGTTTGGGTTTGACATTTAATTTCTTTAATTTACCCCTATTGAGTGGGTTACAACAAAGTTATTTGCCCCTATTGTTTCTACTAGCTTCGAAACCAGGGCGCTGCAGTTGCTCCACGGATGTATAAAGGGGTGGTCTAGCCGATTTAACTTTATCTACAGCGCCGCTTGATCGTCTTGCTGATCGGCAAGAATTTTAAAACGATTCACGCTAAGGTGCTACTCGTTCATTTGGTTTGGTTATTTTCGGCGTATTGCCACTTTTTTTCTTTGCGGCTTAGCTTCCGCTTAGTTATTTTAATATATCTATCCATTCCAGTTTGGACAGAAGTCGTTGGGTTTAATTGTAGCTGACTCTGGCGACTTGTCGTTGACGGCTTGAGGCAGGTCAATACTTCGGCAGACGTTGCAGTAGTTGCTGTCAACGAGCTGACGGTGCTGGTCGGTGCAATCGGTGACCCAGTTATCGATATTGATGGAGAAGCACACTGCTCTCTCCACGGTAAGTTGCTGTTGATTGCTGAGTGGCTGGCACTTTCGTGTTATTGCTTACGTTAGCATTCAGTGGGGTCGGCGACACCACCGAAAAGTACGCGTTGTTGCGTTGGACCGAGAGTCGACGCTCACGTTGTTGTTGTACAATTAGTTCTTGTAGTTGTTGCGTGGGGATCGAGAGAGCTTGGGCCCGAATTGGTGACCATGGCTTTTGTAAAAATTACGCACTGTTGCAACTTAGTATTTATTGCTATTAGAGCAATCTAATAGCAATATGATTGTAAATAGGCGCTCTGAGGCGACTGAGAGCCCTACACAATTTTTGCAAACGCGGTCTCTTTTTTTTTTACACTCAATTTTTGCGGAGTGCATTAAAAAAACACGTCTGTACACCGGCGGCAGTTGAATTGCGAACTTTCCAACTTGACGTTGGATTTCTTCTGCTTGGCTATGCGGACATCGATAATTTTTTACATATACTGGCTCATCATCATTAAGTCTCAATTTTTGCTTATAAAAATTGTTTGTTGTGATTGGTTCGGTCTCAAGTCCGAACACATCACTATACTCGGTGCATATTTCTTCAAGTTGCTTTTTAAACAGAATTGGAAAATTTTTCTTTAATATACTAATTTCAGACTCTTTTCTATTGTCTTCTAGGTTTTGGACTACATCGTAGTTCGAAAGTAATTCACATTTTATGTTATTAATGTCTACTATTTGGCATGTATCTGTGGTATTTAAGAATCGGACAAAAGCATTTTGGGCTGTTGCAATCGTGTTTGCGACATAAACACCCGGTGTAATTTCCTGATTGGGAATTAAAATGTTTTCTTCTGCTGAGGACAACTCTATTTTACGTATCACTTGAGATCTGCTGGAAGTGTTGAGTTAGTACCAGAACTAAATGTTATTGGAACATAGATAGGATCCGTTAGATTTGGTGGTCTAATTATTAACCAATTCTCGGAACTATTGTAATCTAATTGCCAATTCTTGCCAATTCTTTTCATGAAATCTAGTCCTATTATTCCATCGCAGGGGATTGCGAAATCTTCATGAAGTATATGAAATTTATATGGAATAATGTATTTGTCTGTTTGTAGCTCAATTGAGGCTAGTCCTTTGGATTTTATTATCCCTTCTCCTATGCCTCGGATATCTATAATTTTATTTGTATGGATGTCGTGAAAGACATCAGTATTTTCTTTTATAATTGAAATATCTGCACCTGTATCAATCAGAAACGTTAAATTTTTATTTGTTGAAACATTTTTGAATAATACGAAATTATTGAGACTCAAGTTAACCGTATATATTTTTTTATTTAGCGCTGAGTATCTGGAGGTGTCTGGAAGTTTCCCGTAGTAGTATCTTGTGCTACTCGGACATTGGTATTGTTATAACCATTCTGTTGGTTATTTGCTCGGTTACCTCTATTATTCTTGTTGTAACCTCTGTTGTTTCCTCTGTTATTATTATTCCTGTTTTGCTGGGAATTTTGGCCGTTATTGTTGTTATTATAGTTATTACAATAACCACGAACATTGCCTCTACCGCGATAACTATATTTGTTATTATAATTACCACGGTTTCTTTGGGCATAATAGATGGTATTATTTTGGAAGCTATCTGTAGATCCCGACTCTACCGAAAAAGTGGTAAATCTAGTGATTGCTTCGTTAGCTGATTGAATGTGTCCTGATTCCATTAATAATTGGACTCTTGGACTTTTGGTATGACCTATCATAGCATTTACTGCCACTTTGGTGGAGTATTTTATTGCTTGTTCAGTTGGAAGACCATATATATTTATTGAATGGAACACTCACTGCAGTCACTCCTTTGACACCTTGAAGCAGTGTCTAACGACAGCCCCAGTCTTGGCGTTTCCTAATGACACCGGTCAATTTATTCTAGACACGGACGCCTCGAATTCTGGGGCGGGAGCGGCGCTCCATCAACTAGAAGATGGACAAGAACGAGTAATCGAGTATTATAGTAAATGTTTCCAACCAGTAGAACGTAACTATTGTGTAACACGTCGAGATCTCCTCGCCGTGATCCGTGCCACTAAACACTTTCATCATTATTTGTATGGCCGTCCGTTTCTCGTACGGACTGACCATGCATCTTTACAGTGGCTGTACAACTTCAAAGAACCAGAAGGGCAGATGGCACGTTGGATAGAACGTCTGCAACAGTACGACGTGCAGATTCAGCACCGAAGTGGTACACAACATGGTAACGCTGACAGCCTCTCTTGCCAACCTTGTAGCGACTGTCCACATGCGAAAGAGTCGAACGGAAAAATGGAGTGGCTGTGTTGTTTACCCACGTCCTGTTACCCGACCTGCGCAAGGAGTAAGAGGCGGACCAGGCCCTCGGTAAGGTGCGCGATTGGATGAACAAGTCCGAACGACCGCCTAAACCAACATTGTGGGGCGAGAGCCCAAAAATTAGAGCTTTGTGGGATCTCTAAGACCGATTAGCCTTTGATGAAATAGGAGTGATTACCATAAAAAACTCGGAGAATATACCGGTAGCCCTTATGCCCCGCTTACTGGTAGATGCTGCCATTCGAGGCGTGCACGACTCTTTATCCGGAGGTCACTTCAGTGCTAAGAAGACTTTAGCCAAAGCGAAGAAACGATTTTACTGGATCGGCCAAAGTGCCGATATAACCCTCTGTTCCTGTCCTGTTACCAGAACCGTGCATGTCAACCGTTTGGCTGTTTACCGTCCCGATCCTCGCAACGACTTGGTACTCGGGCAGGAGCCTCGAGTCTAAGGAAGGGGTAATGTAACGTAGACCGCCTGGGTGGCAACTCGGGTAGTAGCCAAACGCAAACTGTCCCCCTTAAGAAGCGGTTTCATTCTCTACGGCTGGAGGGAGCGCTAGTTTTTTTTGAGTTAGCGCGGACAACTTAACGAAGAGAAGAAGATAGGGAGAAAGAGAAGAAGGGCTTGAAAGTTTCCGCTGCCGCCAAGACAAGAAAAATAAAGAGATTGAATAAACGAAAGAAACTAATCATCTCTGTTTTCTTTGCGATTCTGCCGAATTATCGTAGGCCTGACGATCGAACGCCCAACCGTAAACCAACCGCTCGGCCACGGGTGGCGTTATTTTGTTACACAAAAGCAAAACACGATACAATATATATCATAACGTATGGGATTTATTTAATTTCGACCATTTATAAAAAAAAAAATTTACTCAACATTTAAAATTTTTCATATCATATGAAAATATATCATAACGTATTTAATTTATTTAATTTCGACCATTTATAAAAAAAAAAATTTACTCAACATTCAAAATTTCTCATATCATATGAAATATATCATAATGTATGGGATTTATTTAATATTTATATATAAAAAAAAAAAATTTACTCAACATTTAAAATTTCTCATATCATATCATAGAGTAATTTTAAGAAGAGTACTGCCTATTCTAGAAGACGACGGCCTAATCCCTAACCATCAATTCGGATTCAGGACTAGACACGGCACCCCCGAGCAATGTCATCGTTTAGTGGAGACAATCACTACGTCTTTCGAGAGGAAGGAATACTGCTCAGCCGTATTCCTAGACGTCAAACAAGCATTTGATCGCGTCTGGCACACCGGGCTCATACACAAGCTAAAGAAACAACTTCCAATGCCCTACTTCCTACTCCTAAAGAGCTACCTGCATGGAAGGTCCTTTTACGTCAGGGTAGGCAGCGAAGAGTCCAGGATTCTACCAGTGAATGCGGGAGTGCCGCAGGAAAGTGTACTTGGCCCAATTTTATACACGCTTTACACGGCAGACCTTCCAATATATTATCACCAAGACCTGCTGGTTGCCACATATGCCGATGACACTGCCTTCCTGGCGCATGCTAAATATGCTTCGGCTGCATCACAAATCCTCCAAGAACAGCTCAACTTGGTGAGTCCATGGCTGGAAAAGTGGTGCATCACAATCAACACAGAAAAGTCCCAACACACCACCTTCGCATTGAAAGGAGACGACTGTCCACCAGTAACGTTGGATGGTCAAACCATTCCCAGATCGGATGAAGCCAAGTACCTGGGACTGACCATGGACAGGCGCCTAACCTGGGCCTCCCATACTAAAAACAAACGCAAACAGCTGGATACTAAGCTCGGAAAAATGTACTGGCTCCTAGGAGGCAGGTCCAAGTTGAGACTCCAAAACAAAATCCTGCTATACAATACGATGCTGAAACCAATATGGGCATACGGGATTCAACTATGGGGCACAGCTAGCGCCTCCAACATCCAGAGAATTCAAAGCTTTCAGTCCAAACTCCTACGCGTGATAACTGGTGCACCGTTCTATATGACAAACAAAATACTACACCGTGAACTGGAGGTGGAGACGGTGCTCGAGACCATTCAGAGCAGAGCGAAGAGCTACATTGAGAGGCTGAGTAATCATGAGAACAGTCTAGCAATCAACCTGCTGGACAATAGCTTACACATCAGAAGGCTTAAACGTCACCATCCACTGGACCTACCTTTCCGTCTGAGCTGAGCAGCCCCTAGGACCCACACTGACATTATCCTAATCAGTCCGTACTTATTGTCCTCCAATGCCAACGTTTAATCAAATTTATTAATTGTTATTTATAAATTGTATGTATCATCACATTTTGTAATTTTTGCCATATGTTAACGTTTGATCAAATTTAATAATTGTCCCTTGGATAGATCTTAAATAAAGTAAACAGAACCAAAAAAAAAAAAAAAAAAAAAAAAAATATCATATGAAAATATATCATAATGTATGGGATTTATTTAATATTTATATATAAAAAAAAAAAAATTTACTCAACATTCAAAATTTCTTATATCATATAAAACTATATCATAACGTATGGGATTTATTTAATATTAATATGAAAAAAAAAAAATTTACTCAACATTTAAAATTTTTCATATCATATGAAAATATATCATAACGTATGGGATTTATTTAATATCGCCCATATATATGAAAAAAATTTTACTAAAAATTAAAAATATTAAAATCGGCCATTTATCGTATGGGAACATCCATATCATATGGTAATATGCATATCACATACGAATGTTTTATACTTTGATGATTTCTTAAAAACGCCCATTTATTGTATGGGAAATGTTAATTTATTATTGAGTGGTACTTTCAAACATAAATGGTCGATTTAGAGAGTATGTGGCATCAACAATGCGGCCTCACTAGCCACTCCGACACCAACCAGAAATACCAATAATGTTCCACGTAGGAACGCGCATCTCTGGAACCCGGAGGTATCTTCGCTGGTTGCGGAAAAGAGGCGACTTCGTCGTGTGTGGCAATATTCTCGCAACCACAGGGATAAAGCAGATTTCAACAGAGCGGCCAAGCAACTCAAAGAGCTCCTACACAGACTCCGCCGGAACTCTTTGGAAAGCATTCTGGACTAAGTCGAGCCTGGCGACCAGCAGTATAACCTTTGGCGGCTGTCTAAAAACATCAAAAGACCTATCATGAGGAAGGAGCCTCTTAGGAAGGAAGACGGTACGTGGTGCCGCAAAGACAGCGACAGGGCAGCAGCCTTCGCCACTCACTTGTCAAAGGCCGTCACCCCCTTCAACAGATGTTCCCAACTCGATGCGGAGCTTACGATGAACTTTTTGGAAATACCCTGCCAAATGGCAGGGTACTTTTTTTTGGAACTTTTTGGATATACCCTGCCAAATGGCCCGTCCTATCGAGATGGTTGAATCTGAAGAACTGCCAGCAAAGATCGGCAAGCTGAAAGCCTCCAAATCCCCTGGCTATGATGGTATAGACGTTCTAGCGATTAAAGCCCTCCCGACGAATGCTGTTTAGCTCCTCCTAAACATCATTAACAAATGCTTCCTGATAGGACACTTTCCCACCCAGTGGAAGCGCGCCGAAATAATCCCGATCCCAAAAACTGGGAAACCTGCCGCCAATCTCGCCTCCTATCATCCGATCAGTTTGTTGGCCGTATTCTCCAAAATAGCTGAGAGGCTATTTTTGCGTAGAGTAACTGATCACCAGTTTGGCTTCAGAGAGTGCCATGGCACACCCGAGCAGTGCCATAGGATTAGGAAATACTGAAACGCAGTTTTTTTTGAAGTCAAACAGGCATTCGACAGAGTTTGGCACATTGGGCTGTTGCACAAATTGAAGATCGCACTACCAGCGCCACATTACCTATGGCTACGTTATTACCTCAAGGACAGAATGTTCTATGTCCCGGAGTCCCCCAGGGAAGCGTTCTGGGCCCAGTCTTGTACACCTTGTACACAGCCGACATGCCGACAACCGAAGACCCAAGAGTTCTCACAGCCACGTATGCAGACGATACTGCCTTTTTAACCGTGGATCAATCGTCACAGACTGCTGGCAATCTAATGCAAGTGCAAATTGATTACACTGGTGCATGGCTGCAAAGATGGAACATGGCGGTTAACAAAGAGAAATCAGCACAAGTTACATTCACCCCAAGAAGAGGATACTGTTCCCCCGTCTAGCTGGATGGATGCATAATACCTTCTTTCGACTGTCACCTGGGTTCAGGATTCAAATAGCTAGGCTCAGCAAGGCTCATCTGGAGCGTCTCGACAGGCACCCCTACCAGCTGGCCATAAATCTTCTAGACAACAGCACTACCACCCGCCGCCTAAGAAGACTCCATCCATTGGACCTACCAGCCCGCGAGGAGTGATCAGCTCACTGGCTCTCACCACCAACGCCCTTCTTCCCCCCACCAACATAAGCCTAACCACCCTAAATACCCTAGCCTTAACGATGATTTTGCCTAAACATCATAATCTGTTATATTTGTTGTAAAATTCAATTCCCTAAGTCACTGTCACGCCCCATAATTTACTTATTGTCCACAAATCGGACAGATTGTAAATAGAATTTCCCCGTTAAAAAAAAAAAAGAAAAAAAAAAATATGTAATATTCGTAAAATTCTTAAATACATATGTCTTATGCATTTATAATCGGCAATGTCTATTTATTTATTTATTATAATGAAATTTGATGGTATTTATAAAAATACATATGAAAATTTATTGTTTTCAAACATAAATGGTCAATTTCGAAAGTATGTGGCACAAAACCTACTTAGGTGGTGTGATGTCGAGCATGGTCAGTCATATGTAATATCGGTACATTTCTTAAATACATATGTCTTATGCATTTATAATCGGCAATGTCTATTTATTTATTTATTATAATGAAATTTCATGGTATTTATAAATTTATACATATGTAAATTTATTGTTGAGTGGGACCTTGAAACATAAATGGTCGATTTCGAGAGTATGTGGCACAAAAACTACTCATGATGAACAGTGATTGTTCAGTCATGTTAAAGGTTGCTCTACTTCAATGTTAATATGTCAAATGCAAAAGATAATAAAAAAGCCTACCAAGGTATTCTAAGGTGTATGATGAAACGATCTTAGGATCGTTCTCTCTGCTGAAGTTTATTCACTGGTTATATTTGGATTTATCGTTAATACTTGAATAAAGATTATGGGCATTAAATTAGTTCTTAGTTTAATTGTTCATAATTTTTAACCTTTTATATATAAAGAGTAAATAAGTATGCATCATAAATCTTGTTATGTTTGCAACTTAAATGAGTGGTACACTTATATAGAGCAAAAATTTTTCCATTATTAAAATCAAATTATTATTATTGAATTAATTTCTTATAATTATAAAATACTCATCTCACTTAATGTGAATGATGGTTTTACTTTATATATATTTTCACGCATTAAATGTCAAATTCAAGTTAAATTTTAAATTTCATATCAAAATACAAATGTTTATTTTCTTTTGAAATGAGCAAAATAAAAGCAAATGTGATTATATATTTTGTAAGTGTAAAAATAAAGATATTTTTGAACAAATTTATTAAATATATTCAATTAATGAAAAACGAAAATGAACGGTATTAAATTATGGCAGTATTCGTAAAATGTTACCACAAATAATATATGTATTTTAATTTATTTTATTCAAAAATATATCATATTGTCAAGTATCTTTAAATATTTTAAAGTATGTGTTTGTTAAAAATCATAAAACTTATCGTTATTTAACAACACATTTGATAAATAACATTATTCTGGTTGGACCTACCAGTAGTTATATGCTTGTCTCAAAAATTAAGCCATGCATGTCTAAGTACACACGAATTAAAAGTGAAACCGCAAAAGGCTCATTATATCAGTTATGGTTCCTTAGATCGTTAACAGTTACTTGGATAACTGTGGTAATTCTAGAGCTAATACATGCAATTAAAACACGGACCTTCTGGGACGTGTGCTTTTATTAGACCAAAACCAAGCGATCAATTGATCGTTATATTGGTTGAACTCTAGATAACATGCAGATCGTATGGTCTTGTACCGACGACAGATCTTTCAAATGTCTGCCCTATCAACTTTTGATGGTAGTATCTAGGACTACCATGGTTGCAACATCTAAGGAAGGCAGCAGGCGCGTAAATTACCCACTCCCAGCTCGGAGAGGTAGTGACGAAAAATAACAATACAGGACTCATATCCGAGGCCCTGTAATTGGAATGAGTACACTTTAAATCCTTTAACAAGGACCAATTGGAGGGCAAGTCTGGTGCCAGCAGCCGCGGTAATTCCAGCTCCAATAGCGTATATTAAAGTTGTTGCGGTTAAAACGTTCGTAGTTGAACTTGTGCTTCATACGGGTAGTACAACATACATTTGTAGTTAGTACTATACCTTTATGTATGTAAGCGTATTATCGGTGGAGTTCTTATATGTAATTAAGTACTTGTACTTTTTTATATATTCCTCATATTTAAAAACCTACATAAGTGCTCTTAATCGAGTGTTTTTGTGGGCCGGTACAATTACTTTGAACAAATTAGAGTGCTTAAAGCAGGCTTTAAATGCCTGAATATTCTGTGCATGGGATAATGAAATAAGACCTCTGTTCTGCTTTCATTGGTTTTCAGATCAAGAGGTAATGATTAATAGAAGCAGTTTGGGGGCATTAGTATTACGACGCGAGAGGTGAAATTCTTGGACCGTCGTAAGACTAACTTAAGCGAAAGCATTTGCCAAAGATGTATTCATTAATCAAGAAGGAAAGTTAGAGGTTCGAAGGCGTTCAGATACCGCCCTAGTTCTAACCATAAACGATGCCAGCTAGCAATTGGGTGTCGCTACTTTTATGGCTCTCTCAGTCGCTTCCCGGGAAACCAAAGCTTTTGGGCTCCGGGGGAAGTATGTGTAATAGGTTCGATGTAGAATCCTTTGAGATGTAGTATTTTGGTTATAATAAAATAAGACACAGCAGGTCTTGTCGCTTTGAGTATGGTTTATTGAATAATTCTTAATTCTATTACAATTGTTCTCTATAGCTAAAACCGCGTAGCTGCGCTGCTGGCAATGCAGGCAGAGGAGCGGTATGCTTATGTATAAACATATTTATGTATAAATGTATGAATGTATGAATGTATGAATGTATAAATGTATAAATGTATAATGCTTACATAAGAGTATGTATGTGTATATGTCGCTACAGCGAGAGAGTGAGGATGTATCATATTGCATATTGGGCCAGAGTGGCCGCGCGTGTTATATTTGCCGACACAGCAATTTTCCAGCACCATACACTCATGGGTGGTTATGTTGCTTAAGAGGCAAATGTACTTGACTGTTGCGCACATAAATATTGTTACTAATTGATACAATATATTTGTATACATTGTAATGTTGTTATTCTAGAACATGCTACATATGGTTGCAAAGCTGAAACTTAAAGGAATTGACGGAAGGGCACTACCAGGAGTGGAGCCTGCGGCTTAATTTGACTCAACACGGGAAAACTTACCAGGTCCGAACATAAGTGTGTATGACAGAATGATAGCTCTTTTTCGAATCTATGGGTGGTGGTGCATGGCCGTTCTTAGTTCGTGGAGTGATTTGTCTGGTTAATTACGATAACGAACGAGACTCAAATATATTAAATATATATCTTCAGGATTATGGTGTTGAAGCTTATATTGCCTTCATTCATGGTAGCAGTAAAATGTTTATTGTGTTTGAATGTGTTTATATAAGTGGAGCCGTACCTGTTGGTTTGTCCCATTATAAGGACACTAGCTTTTTAAATGGACAAATTGCGTTTAGCAATAATGAGATTGAGCAATAACAAGTCTGTGATGCCCTTAAATGTCCTGGGCTGCACGCGCGCTACAATAAAAGTATTAACGTGTATTTCCTAGACCGAGAGGTCCGGGTAAACCGCTGAACCACTTTCATGCTTGGGATTGTGAACTGAAACTGCTCACATGAACTTGGAATTCCTAGTAAGTGTGAGTCATTAACTCGCATTGATTACGTCCCTGCCCTTTGTGCACACCGCCCGTCGCTACTACCGATTGAATTATTTAGTGAGGTCTCCGACCGTGATCACTGTGACGCCTTGCGTGTTACGGTTGTTTTGCAAAAGTTGACCGAACTTGATTATTTAGAGGAAGTAAAAGTCGTAACAAGGTTTCCGTAGGTGAACCTGCGGAAGGATCATTATTGTATTTTCCAACCGTTATTAAAATAAATAAATACCAAATTAATATAAAGATATATGAAATGACAATGAAATTGATTATTATTATTATTAAATCTGATCAGGGGAAGTCAATTTAATACAACATTTGATTTGAAAAATTAAATTAAATTAAATTAAATTAAATTTAAATAAAGTAAAATGAGTAAAAATATATAACAATTGACGGTAGAAAAAAATATATTAACTCTTCTTATACATAATTATGTATTCCGATCGTAGATTGAAAATGATTTTTGTATATCTTTATTTATCTGCGTGTATATGTACCATAATATACAGGCGTTGCGTAATGTATTGGTCATTGTTGGTTTGGGCATACATTGGTTAAAGCAACATCCCAAATGTACAATGTTGTACCTGCATTTAAGGTTAACGTTTTACATAAATTGATAGTTTACTTTAAATTTCAATTTTTTAAATTTTGTCAAGTCCAGTATTCAATCACTTATGTTAACTAAGACATTTCGCAGCATTCGTTTGGGTTAAGATTTTATTGAAGGAATTGATATATGCCAGTAAAATGGTGTATTTTTAATTTCTTTCAATAAAAATATTAATATTAATATTAAACAAACAATTTAATAATCACTCTAAGCGGTGGATCACTCTGCTCATGGGTCGATAAAGAACGCAGCAAACTGTGCGTCATCGTGTGAACTGCAGGACACATGAACATCGACATTTTGAACGCATATCGCAGTCCATGCTGTTATGGTACTTTAATTAATTTTAGAGTGCTGCTTGGACTACATATGGATGAGGGTTGTAAGACTATGCTAAATAAGTTGTTTTAATATTTTACGAAATATTAAAGCATATGGTATATTATTGGATATATATGTATATTCATAATATTAATAATAATTGAAACACATTGGCTCACATATGTATGAGAAAAACGAAGATGTATAATTTTCTTTTTCAAATCAAATGATACTGAGGAATGTCTAGCATAAAAAATATTAAATTTTAGTCTAGAATTGCCTCTTATTAATGCTATGAAATGAAAAATTAATTGTGTCAGAATATTATTCTTCACTTAAAGTAAAAATTAACAATGGTTTTAATATATTAAATAATATATTTGTGTGTATATACAACCTCAACTCATATGGGACTACCCCCTGAATTTAAGCATATTAATTAGGGGAGGAAAAGAAACTAACAAGGATTTTCTTAGTAGCGGCGAGCGAAAAGAAAATAGTTCAGTACTAACAATAAGTCACTTTGTCTTTATGGCAAATGTAAGATGCAGTGTATGGAGCATCAATATTCTAGTATGAGAAATTATCGATTTAAGTCCTTCTTAAATGAGGCCATTTACCCATAGAGGGTGCCAGGCCGTATAACGTTAATGATTACTAGATGGTGTTTCCAAAGAGTCGTGTTGCTTGATAGTGCAGCACTAAGTGGGTGGTAAACTCCATCTAAAACTAAATATAACCATGAGACCGATAGTAAACAAGTACCGTGAGGGAAAGTTAAAAAGAACTCTGAATAGAGATTTAAATAGTACGTGAAACTGCTTAGAGGTTAAGCCCGATGAACCTGAATATCCATAATGGAAAATTCATCATTAGAGCTTTAATATTTTAATAATATTATAATAATAGTGTGCATTTTTCCATATAAGGACATTGTAATCTATTAACATAAACTAAATTTATCATAAAATATGAGTTATAGTTTATTTAAATTATTTTGCTTGCATTTTAACATAGAATAAATGTCATTAATTTGATAAAGTGTTGATAGATTTATATGAATACAGTGAGTTAATTTTTTGGAATTATATAATAGCATGATTATCATTGATTTTTTGTGTTTATTATATGCACTTGTATATGCACTTGATTAACAAAGCGAAAGATTCAGGATACCTTCGGGACCCGTCTTGAAACGCGGACCAAGGAGTCTAACATATGTGCAAGTTATTGGGATATAAAACTAACAGCATAATTAACTTGACCAATAATGGGATTAGTTTTTTAACTTTTTATAGATAATTAACACAATCCCGGGGCGTTCTATATAGTTATGTATAATGATATTTATATTATTTATACCTCTAACTGGAACGTACCTTGAGCATATATGCTGTGACCCGAAAGATGGTGAACTATACTTGATCAGGTTGAAGTCAGGGGAAACCCTGATGGAAGACCGAAACAGTTCTGACGTGCAAATCGATTGTCAGAATTGAGTATAGGGGCGAAAGACCAATCGAACCATCTAGTAGCTGGTTCCTTCCGAAGTTTCCCTCAGGATAGCTGGTGCATTTAAATGTTATATAAAATAATCTTATCTGGTAAAGCGAATGATTAGAGGCCTTAGGGTCGAAACGATCTTAACCTATTCTCAAACTTTAAATGGGTAAGAACCTTAACTTTCTTGATATGAAGTTTAAGGTTATGATATATTGTGCCCAGTGGGCCACTTTTGGTAAGCAGAACTGGCGCTGTGGGAACCAAACGTAATGTTACGGTGCCCAAATTAACAACTCATACAGAAACCATGAAAGGCGTTGGTTCCTTAAAACAGCAGGACGGTGATCATGGAAGTCGAAATCCGCTAATGAGTGTGTAACAACTCACCTGCCGAAGCAACTAGCCCTTAAAATGGATGGCGCTTAAGTTGAATACTTATACATTACCGCTAAAGTAGATGATTTATATTATTTATAATATAAATTTTGAAACTTTAGTGAGTAGGAAGGTACAATGGTGTGCTTAGAAGTGTTTGGCGTAAGCCTGCATGGAGCCGCCATTGGTACAGATCTTGGTGGTAGTAGCAAATAATCGAATGAGACCTTGGAGGACTGAAGTGGAGAAGGGTTTCGTGTGAACAGTGGTTGATCACGAGTTAGTCGGTCCTAAGTTAAAGGCGAAAGCCGAAAATTTTCAAGTTTTAAAAATGTCAAATGAAATAATAAATAATAAAACACTTGAATAATTTTGAACGAAAGGGAATACGGTTCCAATTCCGTAACCTGTAACAGGAACGACCATAAAGAAGCCGTCGAGAGGTATCGGAAGGGTTTTCTTTTCTGTTTTATAGCCGTACTACCATGGAAGTCTTTCGCAGAGAGATATGGTAGATGGGCTAGAAGAGCATGACATATACTGTTGTGTCGATATTTTCTCCTCGGACCTTGAAAATTTATGGTGGGGATACGCAAACTTCTCAACAGGCCGTACCAATATCCGCAGCTGGTCTCCAAGCTGAAGAGTCTCTAGTCGATAGAATAATGTAGGTAAGGGAAGTCGGCAAATTAGATCCGTAACTTCGGGATAAGGATTGGCTCTGAAGATTGAGATAGTCGGGCTTGATTGGGAAACAATAACATGGTTTATGTGCTCGTTCTGGGTAAATAGAGTTTCTATCATTTATGATAGTTATTTGTTCCCCGGATAGTTAGTTACGTAGCCAATTGTGGAACTTTCTTGCTAAAATTTTTAAGAATACTAATTTTTAATTAGTTCTTTTAAATTATAACGATTATCAATTAACAATCAATTAAGAACTGGCACGGACTTGGGGAATCCGACTGTCTAATTAAAACAAAGCATTGTGATGGCCCTAGCGGGTGTTGACACAATGTGATTTCTGCCCAGTGCTCTGAATGTCAAAGTGAAGTAATTCAAGTATGCGTGGGTTAACGGCGGGAGGACATGGTCCTGGTGAACGCAGAAGGTCAACGCAGAAATGCTATACTTCGTAAGTCCGGATCAAGGTCAAGTCGACTCGAAACCTCCTCGTGGTGTCCTCTGGATGCTTACTAGGCCATTGTCTAGTTAGTAACAGATTCGAGCGGCGGTATTCTGAAGGTCTAATCCTGACGAATATTAGAAAACGTTGGAATATGGTCTAGGATTACGTCCGCCTACGACCCCAGCGAACCAATCAGAACTGAAAATTGGAGTACACTTCTAAGTTGGAGCAAAATCCAACATAAATGAAATATGATTTGCCACATTCTAAACTTGGGGTTATAAACAATTTAACCAAAGGCGCTTGCTGTCTCAGCATGACATCTAAAAGAAGGCACAAACATCGCACGGCTAAAAGAGGAGGTTTTAGTACTTAGGCGCTGTGGAACTTTATAGTTCTGATGATGTAGTGAATCGTGCATGCGGCACGATGCAATTCACCCGTAGTAAGGTGACCGTATCTTTCAAAGATTTCCTCCCTCGGCGAACAAAAAAAAAAAAAAAAAAATTAGTGACGCGCATGAATGGATTAACGAGATTCCTACTGTCCCTATCTACTATCTAGCGAAACCACAGCCAAGGGAACGGGCTTGGAATAATTAGCGGGGAAAGAAGACCCTTTTGAACTTGACTCTAATCTGGCAGTGTAAGGAGACATAAGAGGTTTAGAATAAGTGGGAGATATTATTCCTTGTATTTGATATCGCCAATGAAATACCACTCTCTTATTGTTTCCTTACTTACTTGATTAAATGGAACGTGTATCATTTCCTAGCCATTATACGGATATATTTATTATATCTTATGGTATTGGGTTTTGATGCAAGCTTCTTTATCAAAGTTTCACAGTTTGTTATATAATCGCAAAAAAATTCTTTAATGAGAGAGTGCATTTATGTATTTTTAATTTGAAATATTTGGTATAACTCCAATTACTCAGGTATGATCCAATTCAAGGACATTGCCAGGTAGGGAGTTTGACTGGGGCGGTACATCTCTCAAATAATAACGGAGGTGTCCCAAGGCCAGCTCAGTGCGGACAGAAACCACACATAGAGCAAAAGGGCAAATGCTGACTTGATCTCGGTGTTCAGTACACACAGGGACAGCAAAAGCTCGTCCTATCGATCCTTTTGGTTTAAAGAGTTTTTAACAAGAGGTATCACTGTGAAGCAAAATTCACCAAGCGTTGGATTGTTCACCCATGCAAGGGAACGTGAGCTGGGTTTAGACCGTCGTGAGACAGGTTAGTTTTACCCTACTAATGACAAAACGTTGTTGCGACAGCATTCCTGCGTAGTACGAGAGGAACCGCAGGTACGGACCAATGGCACAATACTTGTTCGAGCGAACAGTGGTATGACGCTACGTCCGTTGGATTATGCCTGAACGCAATTTGCATTGTATGGCTTCTAAACCATTAAAAGCTTATTTTATAAACGACAATAGATGTGATGTCAATGTTATTTGTAACATAGTAAATTGGGAGGATCCTCGATCACCTGATGCCGCGCTAGTTACTTATTAAAACATAATTTAACACAATGACAAAGCCTAGAATCAATTGTAAACGACTTTTGTAACAGGCAAGGTGTTCTAAGTGGTTGAGCAGCTGCCATACTGCGATCCAATGAAGCTTATCCTTTGCTTGATGATTCGATTTTTTTAAATTGATGATGTACTTTTATTATATGGGAGAGTATTTCATATAATAATGAGTTCATTTCTATCCTCTTTTTTTTAGGTAGCCAAATGAATCGTCATTTATTTAGTGACGCAATTTATATACTTAAAAAGTATCCTACTGTCCATATTGAAAGGTGGAAAAATAATGTTATATGTATATAACTTAAAGGAACGAAAACGGCGGTTCCAACTGTGATCGTCATAATGTAGCCAAATGAATCGTCATTTATTTAGTGACGCAATATATATATTTAAAGAGATTCCTACTGTACCTATTAAAAGGTCAAAAGAAAAAAAATGTTATATGTATATAGCTTTAATAAATGAATGTCTCAAGTACTATCGAATTTATATGCGTTAGGTATCTTTTATTCGTTTTTCCATTTTTGTTACCTGTTCTTACATTCCGCCCCAATCGGAATGGCCAACCTATTTACTACACTTAGATCCTATTAAATTTATACTTGAACTACTTTCCGACAGAGACTTATTAATTGTCCTTGGGGACTTTCACCTGCCCACTATGACTTGGTCAACAGTTAATGGTAGCAAAACGTTGCTGCCCTCTGGGATATATTCTCATGATTTTATTGATGGTCTGCTTGAGCTTTCGTTGGCCCAGCTGAATTCGATTTCTAATACGTCTGGCAGATTTCTGGATCTGATTTTTACTTCTGATCCTATGTTTTGTGAAGTATCTAGAACTAGTCCAATGGTGTTACCAGAGGATAGGTATCATCCAACTTTAGAGTTATCTATTGAGTATCCCAGACGCGAGCCCATCTCCGAGTGTGATCCTACGGTACGCACCCGATGTTTTCGGAAGACTGACTTTGTCGCACTAAACAATGCCTTTCTTAATACCGATTGGACTAATTTATACACTTGTACGGATATGAATTCCGCCATTTCTTTATTATATACCACTGTTGACTCGATCTTTAATGACTGTGTACCCCTAGTGTCTCCTGTGGTGACGCAAAATCACCATGGTTTACGCGGGGCTGTCAAAACTGAAGAATCTTAAGTCTAGGTATTACAAAAAATATAAAGTCACGGGTATCATCGGATCTGTCTCGTTACTTGGTTGCTAAATCGAATTTTATTGTTTCCAATTCTAAATGCTATAATAATTACTTACAACGTTGCAAGTTGCAGTTCTCCGAAAATCCTAAAGAGTTCTATAGTTTCGTTAACTCAAAGCGAAATTCTATCTCCCTTCCATCGTTTTTAATAATGATTAGGCCTCTTCTGATCAATCTATTTCTAATTTATTTGCTAACTTCTTCTCGACTACGTACATATCTACTAAGTACAACTCTAGTAAGATATATCCATATCCTATAACGAAATCCAACTGTATTGTTAATCCTATTATAACGCAAAGTTCGGTAGCTAAGGAACTAATGACGATTAAGCCGGTATACTCACCGGGCCCAGACGGAATTCCCGCTTGTGTCCTGAGGTTCTGTGCGGACTCATTGTGCTCGCCTTTACTTAAGCTTTTTGAATTATCTGTTACACTGTCCGAGTTTCCAACTATATGGAAGGATTCGTTTATTTTACCTCTTCACAAATGTGGCAATAAATCCGACGTCACTAATTACAGAGGAATTTCTAAATTGTCAGCGATACCTAAACTGTTTGAGAAAATTATGACGTCTCAAGTACAGCATTTATGTAAATCTATTTTTTCGCCATACCAGCATGGGTTTGTCAAGAATTGGTCTACCACAACTAACCTTTTACAGTTTACATCTTTTGTAATCCAAGGTTTTAAGAAACAAAAGCAAACTGATGTTATATATACGGATTTCAGTAAGGCTTTCGATTCGGTAAACCATGCTGTTACTATTACATAAACTGAATTTAGTTGGCTTTCCGGATGCTCTGCTTGCTTGGATTTCACAATATCTAAGCAATAGGAGGCAGTGGGTTCTTTTTAGGTCCTCTCTTTCTAAGATCATTTGTGTTGAATCGGGAGTCCCACTGGGCAGTGACCTTGGCCCATTATTTTTTATTAATGATCTCCCCACCGTTCTTTTAAATTCCAGAGTTCTTATGTATGCCGATGATGTAAAAATCGCTAATCGCTAGACTCTCTCTCATGTCATACCTTGCAAGCTGACCTGAATGCTTTTCAAGGGTGGTGTAGGACTAACTTGTTATCTCTAAACTGTTTTAAGTGCAAAGTTATGTCTTTTTATAGAGGTTCTCCCCAATTAACGAGATACTTTTTAAATAAGTTCCCGTTAGAATTAATAAATACTTAATTAATAATACTTCCTTGGTTGTAAAAGATTTGGGGCTCTTAATCGACCACAAACTTAGTTTTAATCAGCATATATCGACTACTGTCAGTAGGGCTAAGAGTGTTCTTGGCGTTATAAAGCGCTGGTCGAAGGAGTTCAAGGATCCATATACTACCAAAATACTTTTTACTTCTTTAGTCCGCCCCATATTAGAATATGGATCTTGTGTTTGGTCTCCTCAATATAAGTTTTATCAAAACAAATTAGAATATGTACAAAAACAGTTTTTACTCTTTGTCTTTCGTGATTTGCGCTGGGATCCAACTGTACAACTTCCATCTTATTCTAGTCCACTTCAGTTAATTAACCTTCCTTCTTTAACTAATCGTAGAACAATGCTTGGTGTAACTTTTCTTTACAAACTTTGAATGGTGAGATTGACTCTTCCGAGCTGTTGAGCCAAATTAACATTTCTGTTCTATCTAGAAGGACCCGCAAGTTCACACCGCTTATACTTCCCACTTGCACAACTAACTTTTCTCTGCATGAACCTTTTCGTATACTATGTAGTGACTACAACAGACTTTGGCACGTTATCGGTTCCGAAACATCGCTTCCGGGTATAAAAACTGCGATCTTGTCCTTCCTCGCTCGTAATTAGTTGTAATCATCTTTATTTTAACCTATCCTGTTTTCTTTTTATATGTAACCTATTATCTCATTACATTTAATATTTTCTATTTCTTTAGTTTAATTTATGTTTATATATGTAATACGCCTACGCCCTTAGGTCGGAGTGGGTAGAGGTTGTAACATTAACTTTACTTAGGGTCATTCGTAACAGGCCCGGGCCTGGTGTCATATGGGCCACTTGTTCGTACTCAGCGTTGTACAACTACGTCTATAAAAAAAAAAAAAAAAAAAATACGGCGGTGACAACTGTCATCTTCATAATTTATAAGAAGAAAAAAAAACATTTACTCAACATTTAAAATTTTTCATACCATTTGAAAATATATATCATAACGTATGGGATTTATTTAATATCGCCCATTTATATGAAAAAAAAAATTTACTCAACATTCATATTTATCATATCTCTACGGCTGGGCACACTAATAACGGCACCACAGGGTGGGCTAGTTTTTTTTGAGCTAGCGCGTCCCACTTAACGAAGAGAAGAAGATAGGGAGAAAGAGAAGCAGTGCTTGAAAGTTTCCGCTGCCGCCAAGACAAGAAAAATAAAGAGATTGAATAAACGAAAGAAACTATTTCTGTTTTCTTTGCGATTCTGCCGAATTATCTTAGGACTGACGATCGAACGCCCAACCGTAAATTAACCGCTCGGCCACGGGTGGCGTCAGGTGTAGGGTTATGTTCGGTTACAGCGAAGAACCTCACCACGTGTAAAATGCCTAAGAAATCGACGCAGGCTCGGAACAGCAGAATGGAAGAACAATCAGTGGAGGCGGTGAATAAAAAGATCGACCGAATGTGCGAAGCCTTAGAACGGTCCTTTATAAGCGCGAGTTACCTACCCAGTCACCACACCAACGAATTCACCTTCAACTACACAAACCATGGACAACACATCAAAAAGGGCAACAAATAACACATATGTACATATATACGTACATACATATTTACACACATACTTATATCCATATATAGACACTTACATATATACGTACATACATATTTACACACATACATATATCCATACATACATATATAGACACTTACATACATATATACATTCATACATATATACATAATTAACTGAAGGAGAGACCGGCATTGTCGCCGAATAAAAATGATAATCGTGTGTTGAACGTCAAACAAGACGGAGGTTTTAATTTTATAATAAAAAATACTAAAAAGTAAATAAACACAGTGAAAAGTTACTCTTTTTCCTCGAACACGTCTTGGCCAAGATGTTAACTGGCGCAGCTTAACGACTTCAGGGACGGGAAAAAGTGCCCCGAAGGAACCTACGTTCATGCATAAGTATCTAAGTATCAAAAAAAAAAAAAGGTTTTAAATAAAAAACAAAAAAAAAAACGAAAAGTATTTAAATAATGATTCACAAATATTGCATTGGTAATAATAAAAAAAAAAAAATTTTATAATAATGCATAAATTGTTGCCTAATCGTGCTAGAGATTGTTAAGTGTGCTAAACCAGTGCATTTTGCGATTGAACCAACTGTATCGGACAGAGCGATAAAGACAACAAAACATGTACATATGTACATACATATACATACATACATATGTATGTATAAATCGTCAATGTGTACTCCATGATATTGATGTTGGTGTTG
The DNA here is from genome assembly GCF_018902025.1 of Drosophila willistoni. Lineage (NCBI taxonomy): Eukaryota > Metazoa > Arthropoda > Insecta > Diptera > Drosophilidae > Drosophila > Drosophila willistoni. Next base: position 139,566 of record NW_025814060.1, on the reverse strand, counting down.
CATTTCAGTTTCACTCGAATTTAAAATATTTAATCGGGTGTATTCGTTCCCCCGAATTCAGCAATTCCCGTTAAGCACATACACACATGTATATGGGTACAAGCTGCGTAACAGGCGACATTGTCGTTTGCTACATTTTGCAGACTTGCGTGTCTCGTCAGAGTGACGGAGATGCCGCAACGGTACAAAGTTGCTTCGCGACAAGCGTCTCTACTTCATCATCTTTTTGGTCTGACCGCGTCGCGGTACAAGCTGCGTAACAGGCGACATTGTCGTTTGCTACATTTTGCAGCCTTGCATGTCTCGTCAGAGTGACGGACATGCCGCAACGGTACAAAGTTGCTTCGCGACAAGCGTCTCTATTTTATCATCTTTTTCGTCTGACCGCGTCGCGAGTCGCACATTTTGGTGGCTTTACGTGTTCCGTTAGAACAGAACGACAGCGATGTCGCGACAGTCAGAATTGTTTGACGAGTGGCGTCGCAAATTTTGGAGTGCGTTTTGTAGTTTCCTAACCTTTGGGCAGCGAGTCATTTAATTTTCAACCGCCTTGGAAGCAACATCGATCTTCAAAAAAAAAAAAAAAATAATAATAATAATATATATGTATAAAAGAAAAGTAGACAGAAGTCAAAGTGTGTGCAAATTAAACAATTAAACAATTAAATTCGAATGCTTTAAGTTTGAGCGAGCAAAGGCCCAACAATATTAGCTGAAAGTGAAAGGGGTAAGGTACATATATATATATATATATAGATAAAAAAAAAAAAAAAAGAAACCAACAACAAAATTAATTCAAATAAAATATTTAAAACTATAAACAAAAAACACTACTATAAAATAGTATAACTTTCCCCAACTTTGTGATTCCCAAGGGACCCTCCAAAGTAAAAGGGGGCAAACCAGCCTCTGGTTTTCATACTCAAAAAAAAAAAAAAAAAAAAAAAAAGAAACCAACAACAAAATTGATTCAAATAAAATATTTAAAACTATAAACAAAAAACACTACTATAAAAATAGTATAACTTTCCCCAACTTTGTGATTCCCAAGGGACCCTCCAAAGTAAAAGGGGGCAAACCAACCTCTGGTTTTCATACTCAAAAAAAAAAAAAAAAAAAAAAAAAGAAAATAAAATATTTAAAACTATAAACATAAAACACTACTATAAAAATAGTATAACCTTCCCCAACTTTGTGATTCCCAAGGGACCCTCCAAAGTAAAAGGGGGCAAACCAGCCACTGGTTTTCATACTCAAAAAAAAAAAAAAAAAGGAGGAGAACAAATAGCTAAACGATACATAAGCTGTTTAAACCAACACATAAGTTGTTGTACAAATTTTTTTTTTTTTTTTCGTGTTCTTATTGCGCTAGACGGTTATATGTGCCCACAAGTTTGTGTGTATGTGTAACCGGAACCTGCTGTATTGGACAGAGCTAATAAAAAAAAAAAAAAAAAAAAAACCCACAAAACACAAAAAAATTAAAAAAAAAAAAAAAAATAAAAAAAAAAAAAAAAAAAAAAAAAAAAATAAAAAAAATAAAAAAAAAAAAACAAAAAAATATACATATATATCAATTTTAAAACAACAATAAAGATGTTGAATACACATAAAAGCTTGTCTATTCAAAAATAATAATAATTTTTTTTTATTAACAAGGCTTAATCTGGTGAAATTCACGGCTGACGACTGTCCGCCCTTAGTTGGGACTACTGCATCGAGCAACAATCTCAGCTAGCTTCAGCACAACCGCGAAATAAAACTACAAATATTTAAACCCATCATTTCATCGCTTGCCACACGGAGGGAAAACAATTCTTAGCTTCAGCACAACCGCAAAATAAAACAACAACTATTTAAAACCATCATTTCATCGCTTGCCACACGGAGGGACAACAATTCGTGAGTCAACAGATTCAAAAAAAAAAAAAGAAGTTGGGACTACTGCAACGAGCAACAATCTCAGTTAGCTTCAGCACAACCGCAAAATAAAACAACAACTATTTAAAACCATCATTTCATCGCTTGCCACACGGAGGGACAACAATTCGTGAGTCAACAGATTAAAAACAAAAAAAAAAAAAAAAAAGAAGGAAAGACACCTTGCTTACACATAACACTAATTACAATAAAACATAAGTAAGAAAGATATATTAAGCTACGATTAAGTTAAAAAGTAAGAAACACGATCTAAGAGACTAGATACTAACAAAACAAATTCAAAAAAAAAATAATTTTTCGGATTACCAATGAGTTTCGAATTATCAATGCCTTTAGATCAGGAGATTCCTCCAGCCCAACCCACTGGCCCACAAACACAGGAGCCATTAGGTGGGTTTAAGATATCCGATTTATTACAATTGATTCAGTCTATGCCTGTATATGAGGGAAATAAAGAGGGACTAAAAGAATTCATTACCAATGTTGAGGAGTTTTTAATGCTTATTAAAGGAGCAGATCAGACACCTGCAGGGGTCATGATTTTGAGAGCAATCAGGAACAAAATTCAGGGTAAAGCTCATGAAGTCTTGTATCAATCAAATGTGCGACTTAATTGGAATGAAATTAAAGATACCTTAATTAAACACTTTGTCGATAAAAGAACCGAGTATAATCTAATAGCAGAACTTGGAATATTAACACTGCAAAGCCATCCGGTAGAGATATTATACGAAAAAATCACAAATATTCAAAGAGCTCTACTAAACATCATTGACCAAAAGGATACCAATCCAACTATCATACAAACAAAGAAAGAATTGTTTCTTAACCAATGTCTAACCACTTTTCTGAAGGGACTTCGTGGACCTTTAGGTTCAATAGTTCGAGGCAGAAACCCCACGGATATCGTTACAGCATATGAAATAGCAATTGCGGAAAAGGAAGTTTATACTAGTCAAAGAGAAGCTAGGCGAATAAATCAGAGCTTTGAAAGAACAACGTATAATGGTCGAAATTCGGAATCGTTTGGGCCCCGAAACCAACAAAAAAGGGAGAGAAATTGGTCTCAAGAGGGAAAAACAAATAATTACAGTAACAACAATCAAAGACCATTTAAACAAAAAAAGTACGACAATGAGCAACAAAGTGACCGACAGAGACAGAAAAATTGGGGAAACTATAGTACCCAAACTAGAAATTCCAACTTCTCTAACCAGTCTGCAAAATCCAACACAAACAACAGTAATCAAATAAAAAAAAGAGATGAGTTGCACAACATTAATGATGACCAAAATTTTCAGTATGTAGCCTCAACATCCAAGCAGGCTACATAACCAAGCACACACATGGCTCGATTTTACCATATGTTCAAATTCAATTCCCATTTGGTAAAAAATTAAACCTTTTGATCGACACAGGGTCTACTACTTCTTTTCTTGACCCTCAATTTGTTCCAAGTGAACAACATATTAAACTAACCGAGCCAAGAATTATAAAAACAATTATAAATACACATGCACTATATTCAGCATGTTTACTAGACATGTTTAATGAATTTAACCAAAATGGTACACTAAAATTTTTATTATTTAAATTCCATTCATTTTTCGATGGCCTTATAGGAGTCGATTTACTAAAAACATTGAAAGCAAAAGTAGACTTAGAAAATTTCGTGTTGATCACACAAAATGCTAAACTCCCAATACTCACAAAAGAAAATTTAGCAGGAGAAAAGCTAGAGATTGAGCATTCAACCAGAAAACTAATCAAGATCCCTGTTAACCTTAAAGAAGGCACTTTTCTTTGTCAAGAAATACAACTAGATAATGACCTTTTTATTTCAAACGGATTATATTCAGCAGAAAATAACTTCAGTTGGGTCGAAATAACAAATTACTCCGATTCACATAAAAGTATATGTTTTGACCAACCCCTTCAACTAAATTCATATTCCAAAGGTCAGCATATAGAAGTAAACATCGCTTTCCAAAATGATAATGAAACAGATTTAAGCTCATTTGATTTTAACAAAGTGATTAGAACTGCCCATATCAACTCAGAAGAAATCCAATTATTAAAAGACATTTGTGTTGAATTTTCTGACATCTTTTATGACGACAGTAAGCAACTATCATTTACAAACGAAGTCAAACATAAGATTTTGACTAAAGATGATATCCCGATTTATACAAGACCCTATAGGTATGGGTTCCATGAAAGAATTGAGGTAAAGGAACAATTAAAAAAATTACTCGATAATAAAATAATAAGACATAGTCACTCTCCTTGGAGTGCACCGGTTTGGCTTGTGCCAAAAAAGCCGATGCCTCAGGAAAAAGAAAGTGGCGTCTAGTTGTAGATTTTAGAAAGCTAAATGAGAAAACCATAAAAGACAAGTACCCTATGCCAATAATAAACGATGTCTTGGATAGAATTGGGAAATCGAAATATTTTTCAATACTGGATTTAGCCAGTGGTTACCACCAGATAGAGATGCACAAGGACGACATCCAGAAAACAGCATTTTCGGCGGAGGGAGGACATTACGAGTTTATCAGAATGCCCTTTGGCCTGACTAATGCACCTGCAACTTTTCAAAGGGTAATAGATTCCTTATTTGGTGACTTATTTGGAACCTGTTGCCTTGCATATATGGATGACATCATTGTTTTCTCGCCATCCTTACAGGAACATATCCAACATTTAAAAAAAGTCTTCAAGAAAATTAGAAATGCAAATTTAAAATTACAACCGGATAAGTCTGAATTCCTGAAAAAGGAAATCGAATATCTGGGTCACATTGTTACCCCCGAAGGGGTAAAGCCAAACCCGACAAAGATTGAGACAATAAAGAAATTCCCTTTGCCTACTACACAGAAACAAATTAAATCATTCTTAGGTGTCATGGGTTATTATAGAAAGTTTATTAAAGATTTTGCTAAAATAACAAAACCACTAACTAAACAACTGAAGGGAAAATCAAAGGTTACTGTTGACGAGGACTTTATCAAAACTTTCGAATATTGTAAAACCTTGTTATGTAATGACCCGATCCTAATATACCCTGATTTCGATAAACCGTTTATACTTACTACAGATGCAAGTAATGTCGCTTTAGGGGCTGTTTTATCTCAAGGAAACTTGGGATCGGACAAGCCAGTTTCATTCGCTAGCAGAACACTATCGGACACCGAGGCGAACTACTCTACCGTCGAAAAAGAGATGCTTGCCATAATTTGGGCAATTAAGTATTTTAGACCGTATCTTTTTGGTCAAAAATTTAAAATTGTCACTGACCATAAGCCCCTGACATGGCTTATGAGTTTCAAGGAACCAAATTCCAAATTGGTGAGATGGAAGCTCAGACTGTTAGAGTACGATTACGAAGTTATATACAAAAAGGGGTCTCAAAACGTGATTGCTGACGCCTTGAGCAGAACAACACTTGATATCAACTTAAATGACCAAGAATCAGTCGAGGCGACATGTGAGGAAACCGTACATTCAGGCCTGGAGAACATTTCACAACTTATAGCAATTTCGGAAAAATGTTTAAACGATTTTAATATCCAAATTATCCTTAACAAAGATCCAGTTTCTAACATCAAAATCGAAAGCCCGTTTAAAAACAAACTTCGCCGCATTATATCAGAACCCATTTTTAATAAAAAAGTCGTGATTAGAATTTTGAGAACTATTTTAAAACCAAATAAAACTTGTGCAATTTTTACCACTGACACAATATTCAAAATAGTACAAGAGGTTTTTTCACAGTTTTTTTCAAACAGTACACTCTATAAACTTGTTAGATGCACAGAGTTTTTGGAAGAACGTACCACACAGGATGAACAAGAAAAAGAAATTAGAGACTATCACTATTATAATAATCACAGGGGAATTGATGAAACTCTAGCCCATTTAAAAAGAACAATATATTTTCCACATATGAAGCAAAAAATTACAAAAACAATAAACAATTGTGACTTATGCCAAACCCTGAAATACGATAGACATCCGCAAAAAGTTCCCTATCAGGAAACAGAGGTTCCAAAACTCCCATTAGACATAATTCATATCGATTTGTACACCATTAACCATCAAAATGTTTTAACAATAATAGACAAGTTTTCAAAATTTGCTGCTGGGTACACTATACCAGCAAGAGATAGCCTAAATATAGTAAAATCAATCAGACATTTTATGTGCACTCATGGCATACCTAAAAAGATTGTTTGTGACCAGGGTGCAGAGTTCGCAGGAAATCTTTTCATTGATTTTTGCACTCAATACAATATCACCAGACATGTCACATCTTTTCAACAGTCTTCAAGTAACGCCCCTGTTGAACGATTTCATTCGTCTTTAACAGAAATTTACAGACTAATAATGGAAAAGAGGAAAACTGAAAAAACTCCCACAATACATGACGATATCCTCGCTGAAGCATTGATCACTTACAACAATGCTATACACTCTGCAACTAATTTCACACCCTTTGAATTATTCTCGGGTCGAACCCACCTGTTTCAAAAAGCATTAAAATTTACTAACGAACACGATTATTTACAAGACTTAGACCTTTATCAAAAAAAAATATACCCCAAGATTGCTCAACAAATATCTGATCAAAATAAAAAACGAACTTTAAAACTAAACGAAGAAAGGAAGGATCCACCAGAAGTGGAAACTGACGAGACAGTATTCAGAAAAGAAATAGAAGAAATAAGTTGACTCCTCGCTTTTCAAAACATATTGTCACTAAAGATAAGGGGGTCACATTTATTACAAAGAAAAAGCAAAAAATTCACAAGTCAAAAATAAAACGATTGACAAGAAAGCCTTAGCAAAAAACCAGGTATACATATATATAATATAAAATACAAAAACACAAGCAAACAAAAATTATTAAATACGATTTTTCATATATACCTAATTATTGTAAACAACAACATACTTATTACACAAAAAAAAAAAAAAAAAAAAAAAAAAGAAAGGAATTTAGGGAAATTAAAGGGAGCATGAACAAATGAATAAACAATGTCAATCATCAATGAAACGTTAATAATAAAATAATTATAAAATTTTCAAACATTACCGATCAACCGATAATAACAAACAGAATATTATAAGTAATTAAAAAAAAAAAAAAAAAAAAAAAAAAAAAAAAAAACTATAAAAATAAGATCTATAAGGAATTAAGCACTGAACACAACGAAATCCATGTTCGTCAATATTTAAATAGAATTGGCCTTAGCATTGATGTTATGTATAACCATTTAAATAATACTTTATTTTTTTTTTTTTTTTTCAACTAAAGAAGACAAGATCACAGAAATTTTAGAAAAACGAAATGTCACAATTTCATCGCAAGAACATTTATATAGATTACTTGAAATAGATACATTTGTAAACAAAACTAATGTAATATTTTACATAAAAATTCCAATGTTCAGAATTAAAGATTATAAATTCATTCATTATACCATTGCCAATGACAAGACTAAATATCTAAAAATGCTTAAACATGTTATTTATAATAGATATAGTATTAAGCCTCTTAAAGATAAAATTATTATTTTTTTTTTTTTTTTGCCCCAACGTGGGATACAAATTATCTACAAGAAATCATCAATGGACAGAACAACCGGAAATTCTGGAACCAGAAAGGGAGTTTGTTTTGTTGGTGTTAAACAGACTTAAAACCTAGCATAGACAACCTCACCTGGAAGCAATCAAAGCGCAACTATATTTTAATCCTTTGAAGAGGATCAATTGTTCTCAAACCACCACCAGTCGCTACTAATTTCGTTTAGACCACCGCTATGGCCCTCACTTCAATCCAGTGGGGGAGGAGTTACCTACCCAGTCACCACACCAACGAATTCACCTTCAACTACACAAACCATGGACAACACATCAAAAAGGGCAACAAATAACACATATGTACATATATACGTACATACATATTTACACACATACTTATATCCATATATAGACACTTACATATATACGTACATACATATTTACACACATACATATATCCATACATACATATATAGACACTTACATACATATATACATTCATACATATATACATAATTAACTGAAGGAGAGACCGGCATTGTCGCCGAATAAAAATGATAATCGTGTGTTGAACGTCAAACAAGACGGAGGTTTTAATTTTATAATAAAAAAATACTAAAAAGTAAATAAACACAGTGAAAAGTTACTCTTTTTCCTCGAACACGTCTTGGCCAAGATGTTAACTCGCGCAGCCCACAGCGGTGCCAGGGCCCGTTTCGCCGCCGGAACACACCACGTGGGGTGGGTTACCCCAACCAAGGCAGGACGCGCTGCCACGGGCCGCTTCCACCACCTACGGATCGGCGTGGGCGCGATCACCCCCCCGTCCCGCAATTTAATCCTGGTTTGTTGCCGTTGTTCGATGGAACTGGATCTTGGGGCGAATTTGAGCGACTGGTAGACAAGGTGGCGAATTACTATCAGTGGGCAGAGGATGAGAAATGTTTGGCAGTGGTGTTGAATCTGCGCGATCGCGCCTCAACATTTTATGGCACCTTGCCTACACAACCTACACTTACCTACTCAGTACTGTGTGCCGCCATGCGTCAACGATTCATGCTAGATTGCCGGTCGAGCTATCAACTGTTGCGTCATCGGATACAAGGACCCAGGAATCATTGCCCGATTTCGCATTGGAATTGGAACGCTTGGCCCAATGCGACAATTTATTGACGGTATGCGCGAAACTCCGCTACAGGGATTAGTAATTTCTAGTCGACCGATTCAGCTACAAGAGGCATCGGACGTAGCGATGCGAGTGCAAGCCCAGTTTGGACGCACACACGGTAAGCCGGTTCTGCACAGTCCGGTGGTCGATAGTGGAGACATCCATACACCAAAACGTCGCCGACGAAGACGAGGTCGCAGCCAGCTCACGAAAGAGCACCGCTAACAACAAGTCACCCTTCGGAAAACAGCAGCATGCCAATGTTTCGGGGCGAACATTGGCAATAGTAGACAACGCCCCCACCCAACGATACAGCTATTCTATCTCCAACACCAGTAAATGTACCGGCGACCCTCAGGCCCAATTCAGCGAAGAATGCATCAGTTGCCCACTAATGCCGAGCCCCCAGGCATTAAGAACGGAGAGGCTAGATGAGGGTGAAAGCGCGGAACCGGCAGTGGAAAATATTCTGGCCCCTATCGACCGTCCAGATACCCGAAATTCAGCCACCAGAACAAGGAACGTTCGCCATTCTAACGTTTCCACCGTTAATGGAGTTGAGCGGTCTGCCATATTTGAGCATTCCGTTACCACATTGGAGCCATCCACGGACCAGAGCAGCAGGCATCAAACCACGCCGTTGCACGAGTCACTATGGACAGAGCCCGCGGTTGGAAGCGAGAACACTGGCTTGAACGAAGAAACCGTAGTGGCGCGATTGTTTCGTGAACTCTTGGCCGCCGTCCCAACAAATATATGCGCTAAATGCCCCCCTGAAATAAACAGGAAAGAAGCTGCTATCTTAAATGGCCGACGTGGGACGGGGAATCCTATCCAAGCTACGTATTCACCTGTACCAAATGCTAAGGACAGCTTACATTGTATTGTTTTCTTTCAGCAGAGGCCATTGCCAATAGTGGTGGGTACCGCCGCGGCAGTCTCGGTGTTGAATTGGCGAGATGTGAGGCAGCCAATACGAACCTCACCATCCCAGGTAACCATGTATGGTAGAGTTGCAAGTGCTGCGCAAGCCCCTGATTCATCGATTTGTCCTGGTGAAGGATTCTACGCCTACACTGCTGGGTACTGATTTTTGGCTAGAACACAAGGTCGTGATCGACTTCGATAAGATGCACCTAAGGTTCCACTGGGGTACCATGCCCTTGCTCCGCGCCTCCGAAGCGCCACGAAATCCGATATACTTGATGACTCCCGTCTGTTTGGCGCCACGCTTCGACACGCATGTCAGAGTGCAATGTGCGACGACTAAGCCGGCGTTACCGAGCTTACTGAAGGAAGACTGTTACACAGAGCTGCCGGACGATATCGTCCTGAGCACCGGCGTCGTCTAACCAGTGGCACACGAGAGAACGCTGCCACCCACACTAGTTTTGGGCGACTTAGAAACCGTAGAAGTGGTATTACCAGACAGATGTGAAGATGCGAGCTCAGATTCTGTCGATTGGGACCGATTCGGGGAAGTGGACCTGCCGCCTACAAAACAACTAATGCTAAAGGAACTTTTGGATCGCTATCGGCTTATTTTTGCCCGAAACGATGACGAGACTGGTCAAACCAACTTAGCTTCTCACCACATCGATACCGGGCCCTCACGCCCTATTAAACAGATGGCCCGAAGAATACCTCTTGCGCGCAAAGCTGAGGTGCAGCAACTGGTTGCTGACATGGAGAACAGAGGCATAATTCGCCCGTGCGTCGTCGCTGGTGGTGTTAGTCAAGAAGAAAGATGGAGCGACACGATTTTGCGTGGACCATAGGCGCCTGAATGAGATAACAGTCAAGGACTCATACCCGCTGCCCAAAATGGACGACATCCTATCAACGTTGTACGGCTCCCAGTGGTTTTCGACGATGGACTTACAAAGCGGATACTGGCAGGTGCGGATCGCTATCGCTACTATCGCTCGACCGCTCCACCAGTTGACTGAGAAACTTTGACGCTTTAAATGGGACACTCACTGCAGTCACTCCTTTGACACCTTGAAGCAGTGTAGACACTAACTACAGCCTTCGTCTTGGCGTTTCCTAATGACACCGGTCAATTTATTCTAGACACGGACGCCTCGAATTCTGGGGCGGGAACGGCGCTCCATCAACTACAAGATGGACAAGAACGAGTAATCGCGTATTATAGTAAATGTTTCCAACCAGTAGAACGTAACTATTGTGTAACACGTCGAGAGCTCCTCGCCGTAGTGCCATTAAACACTTTCATCATTATTTGTATGGCCGTCCGTTTCTCGTACGGACTGACCATGCATCTTCAAAGAACCAGAAGGGCAGATGGCACGTTGGATAGAACGTCTGCAACAGTACGACATGCAGATTCAGCATCGAAGTGGTACACAACTTGGTAACAGCCTCTCTCGCCGACCTTGTAGTTACTGTCCCACATGCGAAAGAGTCGAACGGAAAAATGGAGTGGCCGTGTTGTTTACCCACGTCCTGTTACCCGACCTGTGCAAGGAGCAAGAGGCGGACCAGGCCCTCGGTAAGTTGCGCGATTGGATGAACAAGTCCGAACGACCGCCTAAAACAACATTGTGGGGCGAGAGCCCAGAAATTAGAGCTTTGTGGCATCTCTACGACCGATTAGCCTTTGATGAAACAGGAGTTGTTCACGCCACCGGGTGAACAGCAGTGAGCCTCGAAGAGCAGTGAGGAGTGAGGAGGGTTTTTTGATCCTCGGCATCTACGGTCACACCAGGAGGAGTGACTTGATTTTTCCCATGGGCATCGCCATTTCATCTAATACGAGATTTTAACCGGAACACCCGTTCCTCTCTTGTGATTTGCTTTTTTCCGATTGTAATTTTTCCAACCCGCATCCATCTCGTGTGTGTCGGGACATATTGTCAACAAATAAATCGTAATTAATTTAAAACGAAGTTTTTCGCGCGTTTTAATTATCTTACTCACGCACCAGACCCCTTAAGACATTGGCACCCGCCAATCACTTGCGGCTTATTTGGATCCTTCCGCACCTCCACAAACATTGGTCCTTCGAGCCGAATATCCTTCCGCTCCTCCAGCTTGCATCGGCGGAATTCCTGATAAGTACAAAATTTCATTATTCATTTCATTTGCCCCTACATAATAATAAAAGTGTGAGGTTTTCCCGCTTTTCCATAGCGACCTACACACTTTTATATATTGTATGTACATACCTGACCTTGTCCAATTCCACTTTTTACATATGCATTCACATGTACATGTAGTTTCTACAGCTGTTTGCCAAGTCCGCGTAAAAGTTTAAAAACCAAAAAGAAAAAAATTATTAAAGTGTAATTAAAAATAGGAAAAAATAGTTATTTAAGTGTTCACATTTACCACAAAACAAACAAAATTTAAATAGCAATTAATGTATGCACCGCGAATTCTTGTGTGTCCGAATTGGTTCAATTGCAAAATTAATCTCCTTACGCGCGTATCCACTTACATACATACATCGTCATCTGTTGATGTACGCGCATATGTACATATCCATATACACATAATTCATTCGCACATTTACCACAACACAAAAAACAAAATTTTAATAGCACTCGAATTGGTTGCGAAATTAATTTCCTCACGCGCGTATTTGAAAACCGGTGCACTTGCTTACATATGTACATACATACTTACATAGTCATACATTGCACATATGTACATATCCACAACACATAATCCATTTCGGTGTCGGGCATTGATTTAACAAAAAAAGGAGGGGAAAGGAACCCAACATCCAACTAAATGACAAATTACTTAAGTTTTTTGTGAACAACGCGTGTGCATACATATCTACATACTCACCTGTGTACTTACGCAAGTACGTACATACATATATCAAGGCATTCGTCCATATGCACTGATCGGGTATTTGGTTTGTTTTCGCGCACAACACTCGCGGTGTGTAAAAACGTTCGTTTTGTTCTTTTTCCCCCGCCCAACCACAAAAAAATTTTTATTAACATAATTAAACAACAAAACCAAAACCAAATATATAAGCAGCGGCCGACAGCTGTTTTCGGAGTAGTGGTGACACGTGAGTCGAGTCGTGATATCGATAGGCGGCTCAAGTGCGCCAAATTCAAATCACATTATTTCCGATTTCCTTCCTGCGCCTAATTATATACCCGTCCATATTTATAAATAAAGATACATATAATTTCTTCCGGCCATTATTTTGCCCACATATATATCTGTCCACACTTATAAATTATATATATAATTTTTTCCGGACAGTATTTCGCGCACATAAATATCCGCACATATATATAAATAAATACATATATATTTTTTTCCAGCATCATCGTGCCCCTATACATCCGTCCACATCTATAAATTATATATAATTTTTTCCGGCCATTATTTTGCGCACATATATATATCCAGATCCAGATTTATATAAAAACGTATTTTCTTTTTATCCTATATTTATATATTTCATCCGTGTTTTGTTTTATAAGCACTCCCATCGTTACTTACGAATCCATATAAACTTGTTTTGTAATCATTTCGCTTCGTCTACGTGTAATTTTTGATCTGCATTCGTGCGTTCGTATATTGTTCCGCATCTATCCCCATTAAAAGGGCTCCGTTTCCGAGCCACACGCGAGAGAATTCTCCCGCAATCCTGCGGTGCACAGTGAAAAAGTTCTTGCGTCCTCTGAATCCCCAAGATCCCGTCCGTCTTCGTCCAGCCTACCTAAGGGTCGCAGATTCTCGGTTAAAGACTCGAGTGAACACGAGCGTTGTTGTGACGCACTATTCTGACGCTCCCGTCACTCGATCCGTATCACAACAGCGTAGAGAACACTCCAGAATGTCCCTCTCCGATTTCGTTCTGGCGTGCGACGCATTGACTCTGTTCGAAGCTCGTGAGAGTGAAGCTCTAACTTCTGAAGTGCCCTTGTTTTCCATTAAAATGCACTTAGAGCAGCTCAAATCCCTTTGGCCTTGACAGTCCAAACCGACGAGGAAAGCTTGGCAAACATAAGCCACATCAAGGCAAAGCACGAATCCGCTTACGCGGCGTATGTGCGATGCGGGACGTTGTTCGGAGAACGCATCAAACAGCTCTCGGCACAGATGACGAGTCTTATGCGTCAGCCAACCGCTCCGTCGGGGCCGCGGGGCATAGAGTTCCTCCGTGTGAGGTGGAGACGTTTGATGGCGACAGCCTAGCATGGCCCACATTCCGCGATTTGTTCGCCGCCATTTATATCGCCAATCCGTATTTGTCACAAGTGGAGAAGCTCTATCACTTGAACGCCAAGACGCGAAGGGAAGCGAGAACCATCGTGGCTAAGTCCCCCCTGACGTCTGCTTGTCATGACTCAAGCCAGACAACTCCTTCAGATTCCCGCGGTGGCATAAGAGTCGGGCAAATCCTTGCAAGAGCTGCAGACTGCGTTTCAAGGGTGTCTTACCGCGCTTGAGCGTTCGCGTGTTAGTATTGAGAATTGGGATGTCTTACTTATCGGCATCTGCACTAGCAAATTGCCGAAGGCCACAATCCTCCTGTGGGAGCAATCAGTGCCAAATAAGACTGTCGTCTCAACTTGGTCCGATTTGAACCAATTTCTTACCGATCGGTATCGTGTCCTGGATGCCACCGAAGAACATAAGTCGGCCCCAAGTGTCCAAGCCATCCCCATTGGCCCCCGCAAATCCTCTGCAATGATGAAGGTCCAAGCGTTTCCCGCGAAAGCTCAGCTCAAACCGGCGTCTTGCAAGCTGTGCCATCTTGAGAATCACGCAATAAGGCTCTGCCCTAGTTTTCTTGATATGCCTGTTCAGAGGCGTTTGGAAACCATTAGACAGCAGGGACTTTGTCTGAACTGTTTTGCCCGCGGTCATCAAGTGAAGGGCTGCTCCAGTGCGCATAATTGCCATACCTGCAAGTGCCCTCGCCGTCCGCTGCGCAAGTCCCACCATCCAGCGCTTTGAATGGGACACTTACTGCAGTCACTCCTTTGACACCTTGAAGCAGTGTCTCACGATAGCCCCCGTCTTGGCGTTTCCTAATGACACCGGTCAATTTATTTTAGACACGGACGCCTCGAATTCTGGGGCGGGAACGGCGCTCCATCAACTACAAGATGGACAAGAACAAGTAATCGAGTATTATAGTAAATGTTTCCAACCAGTAGAACGTAACTATTGTGTAACTCGTAGAGAGCTCCTCGCCGTAGTCCGTGCCATTAAACACTTTCATCATTATTTGTACGGCCGTCCGTTTCTCGTACGGACTGACCATGCATCTTTACAGTGGATGTACAACTTCAAAGAACCAGAAGGGCAGATGGCACGTTGGATAGAACGTCTGCAACAGTACGACATGCAGATTCAGCATCGAAGTGGTACACAACATGGTAACGCTGACAGCCTCTCTCGCCGACCTTGTAGCGACTGTCCACATGCGAAAGAGTCGAACGGAAAAATGGAGTGGCCGTGTTGTTTACCCACGTCCTGTTACCCGACCTGCGCAAGGAGCAAGAGGCGGACCAGGCCCTCGGTAAGGTGCGCGATTGGATGAACAAGTCCGAACGACCGCCTAAACCAACATTGTGGGGCGAGAGCCCAGAAATTAGAGCTTTGTGGCATCTCTAAGACCGATTGGCCTTTGATGAAATAGGAGTGATTACCATAAAAAACTCGGAGAATATACCGGTAGCCCTTA
Source organism: Drosophila willistoni (assembly GCF_018902025.1). Lineage (NCBI taxonomy): Eukaryota > Metazoa > Arthropoda > Insecta > Diptera > Drosophilidae > Drosophila > Drosophila willistoni. The sequence goes on along the minus strand of NW_025814060.1, from coordinate 124,186 downwards.
TGCCCCGCTTACTGGTAGATGCTGCCATTCGAGGCGTGCACGACTCTCCATCCGGAGGTCACTTCAGTGCTAAGAAGACTTTAGCCAAAGCGAAGTAAGGATTTTACTGGATCGGCCAAAGTGCCGATATAACCCTCTGGTGCGCACGCTGCACCATCTGCAACGCACGCAAAGGACCACCTCGAAGAACCGTCGGTCGCCTGCAACCAAGCCTACCAACTACGCCTCGTGGGAACCGTTACGTCGCGTTCGTTATGGATTATTTTAGCAAGTGGCCGGAATGTGCAGCCATACCAGACCATACAGCCGAAAGCGCTCGAGCATTGGTACAAGAAGTCTTCTGTCGATTCGGCGTTCCATTCGTCTTACACTCTGATCAAAGACGCAACTTCGAAGCGGGGGTCTTCCAGGCCTGTATGCGGCTGATGACTGTTGAAAAGACACGTACCACGCCGCTGCATCCACAGTCAGACGGCATGGTGGAACGCTTCAATCGCACGTCGCTAGATTACTTGACAAAGTTTGTATCTACTAGCCAGCATGATTGGGATGAGCTGCTGCCCATGGCGTTATTGACCTACAGATCAGCGGTTCATGAAAGCTCCGGTTATTCGCCCGCATGGCTAACGTTTGGAAGAGAACTTAGGCTGCCCAACGATTTACTATTTGGAACACCAGCTCCTGTCCCAACGGAAGTCCCGGAATTCTTGCCGAAGCTGCAAAATCAACTGCGGGTGGTAAATGCGAACGCTCGCCGCCAACTGCTAACGGCTGCCCAGACTAACAAAATCCGCTACGACCTACGATCGCACCCTCAGGATTTCTGCCCCGGCGACGAAGTATGGCTCTATTCACCTAGCCGAAGAGTAGGCCGTTGCCCAAAGCTACAATACGATTGGATTGCGCCCGCTACAATAGTACGTCGGATTTCGGATCTTGTCCGGTCCTGTTACCAGAACCGAGCATGTGAACCGTTTGGCTGTTTACCGTCCCGATCCTCGCAACGACTTGGTACTCGGGCAGGAGCCTCGAGTCTAAGGAGGGGGTAATGTAACGTAGACCGCCTGGGTGGCAACTCGGGTAGTAGCCAAACGCAAACTGTCCCCCTTAAGAAGCGGTTTCATTCTCTACGGCTGGAGGGAGCGCTAGTTTTTTTTGAGTTAGCGCGGACAACTTAACGAAGAGAAGAAGATAGGGAGAAAGAGAAGAAGGGCTTGAAAGTTTCCGCTGCCGCCAAGACAAGAAAAATAAAGAGATTGAATAAACGAAAGAAACTATCTCTGTTTTCTTTGCGATTCTGCCGAATTATCGTAGGCCTGACGATCGAACGCCCAACCGTAAACCAACCGCTCGGCCACGGGTGGCGTTATTTTGTTACACAAAAGCAAAACACGATACAATATATATCATAACATATGGGATTTATTTAATATCGCCCATTTATAAAAAAAAAAAATTTACTCAACATTCAAAATTTCTCATATCATTTGAAAATATATCATAATGTATGGGATTTATTTAATATTTATATGAAAAAAAAAAAAAATTTACTCAACATTTAAAATTTTTCATATCATATGAAACTATATCATAACGTATGGGATTTATTTAATATCGATTTTAATTTCATTTATATGAAAAAAAAAATTTTTTTTCCCAACATTCAAAATTTCTTATATCATATGAAATTATATCATAACGTATGGGATTTATTTAATATTTATATGAAAAAAAAAAACAAAGACGAGGCCGGTTTGATCCCTGATCACCAGTTTGGCTTCAGAGAGACAAAATACTGAAAGCATTTGAGGAGATGAAATACTGCAACGCAGTTTTTCTTGACGTCAAACAGGCATTCGACAGAGTTTGGCACATTGGGCTGTTGCACAAATTGAAGATCGCACTACCAGCGCCACATTACCTATGGCTACGTTCTTACCTCAAGGACAGAATGTTCTATGTGAGAAGCCGGGAATATATATTTCGAATCAAAAACGTCACGGCCGGAGTCCCCCAGGGAAGCGTTCTGGGCCCAGTCTTGTACACCCTGTACACAGCCGACATGCCGACAACCGAAGACCCAAGAGTGCTCACAGCCACGTATGCAGACGATACTGCCTTTTTAACCGTGGATCAATCGTCACAGACTGCTGGCAATCTAATGCAAGAGCAAATTGATTACACGTGCGTGGCTGCAAGGATGGAACATGGCGGTTAACACAGAGAAATCAGCACAAGTTACATTCACTTTAAAAAGAGGATACTGTCCCCCGTCCAGCTGGATGGATGCATAATACCTTCTTCCGACTATGCCAAATATCTGGGTGTCACTCTGGACAGGAGACTGACCTGGAAGTCTCACTTGAAAAACAAGAGGCTTTTGCTGGATTTAAGGCTCAAAGCTACATGTGGCTCATAGGCAGAAGGTCGACACCGCGGCTGCGCATGAAGATGCTTATTTGTAAGTCCATCATAAAGCCCATGTGGACATATGGGATTGCAATCTGGGGTACAGCCAGCCGCAAAAATTGTGATCTCATACAGACCTTCCAGAACAAGGCTCTCAGAATAATATCGAATGCGCATATATACACCACCAACATGAGATCCGCGAGGAACTCAACATGCCCTGGGTTCAGGACGAAATAGCTGGCTCAGCAAGGCTCATCTGGAGCGTCTCGACAGGCACCCCAACCAGCTGGCCATAAATCTTCTAGACAACAGCACTACCACCCGCCGCCTAAGAAGACTCCATCCATTGGACCTACCAGCCCGCGAGGAGTAATCAGCTCACTGGCTCTCACCACCAACGCCACCCTTCCCCCACCAACATAACCCTAAACACCCTAATACCCTAGCCTTAACGATGATTTTGCCTAAACATCATAATCTGTTATATTTGTTTTAAAATTCAATTCACGCCCCATAATTTATTGTCCACAAATCGGACAGATTGTAAATAGAAGATCCACGTTAAAAAAAAAAAAAAAAAAAAAAATGAAAAAAATATGTAATATCGGTACATTTCTTAAATACATATGCATTTATAATCGACAATGTCTACTTATTTATTTATTATAATGAAATTTAATGGTATTTATAAAAATACATATGTAAATTTATTGTCGAGTGGTACCTTCAAACATAAATGGTCGATTTTGAGAATATGTGGCACAAAACCTACTCATGATGAACAGTGGTTGTTCAGTCATGTTGAAGGTTGCTCTACTTCAACGTTAATATGTCAAATGCAAAAGATAATGAAAAAGCCTACCAATGTATTCTAAGGTGTATGATGAAACGATCTTAGGATCGTTCTCTCTGCTGAAGTTTATTCACTGGTTATATTTGGATTTATCGTTAATACTTCAATAAAGATTATGGGCACTAAATTAGTTCTTAGTTTAATTGTTCATAATCTTTAACCTTTTATTTAAGAAGAGTAAATAAGTATGCATTGTTTGATCTGCCCAGTTGCAGATGGTACAAAACTCCAATGCTCAATAGCGTCTGGAGTGGAGTGAGAAAAATTAAGTCTTCTCCTCTTCGAATTCCAGAAAGAAGTCTTTTTTATATTTCGTTTTCATGAGTTAGAAGCTCTTCATGAGCCATGTAACAGAAGCTTTTAGAACATGTTAATGTAAATACAGTGGTAGCAATTCCGATAATCTTAAACAAATAATATAAGAAATTTTAATATATACAAATCTAAGTTAACAATGACGTCTCCTCCAACATACTCCCCCATTGAAGGATGAAGTATGACTCCTTCAATTTACATCAACGTCATCTCTTAAAGGCAATGGAGCAAGTTTGCAGATTGGGCGACGAATAATTCCTTTCTTGGTGCGATCATCGGCTACTCTGACCCTTCCATCTGCACCAAGTATGGCTTCGACCACACGACCAGTAATCCAGCATTGCGGTGGGAGATTGTCTTCATGGATGAGAACTAATTGATCCTTTGCGATGTTGTTTTCGGGATGCAACCACTTAGAGCGTTCTTGTAATTGATGTACATAGTCTCGCTTCCAGAGTTCCCAGAAGCGTTGCTTGAGATAGGTCACCCTTTGCCAACGAGATAGATAAGAAAGTTTTGAGTCATTTACTACCGGTTCAGGGATCGCTTGCAGTGAACATCCGATCAATAAGTGTGCTGGCGTCAGAGCCTCCCCGTCATTGGGATCATCGGTCAAATGAGAAGAGGTCAAATTTTTGATGAGCAGAGTCTTCATTGACTTTACTGCGGCTTCCCATAAGCCTCCAAAATGGGGAGCACGCGGTGGAATGAAATTGAATTCAAAGCCGGCATTTCAGCTAAATTCCTCCAGATTTTTTGCATTGAGTTCTGAACAGAATTGCCGTTTGAAGCCTTCAAGTTGCGAACATGCTCCGACAAAGTTGGTGGCATTGTCACAATAAATCCTTTTGGGTATGCCACGTCGTCCGATGAATCGATTCAAACAGAGAATAAAATTATTAGCAGATAGGTCAGAGATTAGTTCTGTATGAATAGAATTTGAAGAAAAGCAAACAAATATGGCCAAATATGTTTTGTAAGGAACTTTGCTTCGAATGCGGTACGACGTAAGAAATGGTCCACATAGATCTACTCCGCATATCAGAAACGGGCGTTCGGCCAGGAGACGGTCAGCTGGGAGGTTACCCATGATTTGTCGCATTAATACAGGTTTGTAATGATAGCAATGTGTACAACTTCTAACAACCTTTCGGACCAGTTCGCGAGCATATACAATCCATACTGTTAGGCGCAGAATCGCTATCAAAACCTTAGCTCCCGCGTGAAGGTTTCGCAAGTGAAGATCTTCAATATATTTATAAGTGAAATTATGAGTCTTTGGAAGCAATAACGGCATTTTAGCGTCCGATGGTATGTCAGCCATTGCAAGACGGCCTCCAACACGGATAAGTCGAATATTTTGAGAACCTATCTGTTCATTTGAGATGAATGGATTTAACCTTTGAAGCTCCGGCTTCAGACTTCGTCCTGTTTGTAAGTCCTTTAGTTCTTTCGCAAACACATCACTCTGAATGGAAGAGATTATATGATTAAAAGCCAATTTAAATTCTTCTACTGAAATGCTTCTTGTAGCATTTATCGTATTATTGCGGTTAATAGGAACTCGGTTGAAAACTCGTAAAACGTATGCTAAGACTCTCACAATCATACGAAACGATGATAGTCTACTAATGATCTGTTCAACTATGCTCTCTTCTTTATAACTAGTGCTACATTTCAATACAAGGGTGTTTCGCAATTCTAATTCTTTGGGCTCGAAATCTGTCTTTCTTTCAGATTTCGGACAATGTAATGCATCAAGTGTTAAGAACGTTGGTCCATGAAACCAAATTGTCTGCATCAAATCGCGCGCTGCACAGCCACGTGAAACAATGTCGGCTAGATTATCCTTTCCAGGCACGTGACTCCAAATGATATCCTGCGATTGAGTTTGTATGGTTGATACGCGATTGGCAATAAAGCATTTTAGAGTTGATGGGTGCATTTTAATCCAATGGAGAACGACAGTTGAATCTGTCCAAAAATATGTTTTGCTGACAAGACAGTTTAATTTGTGTTTGATTTTAGTCCATGTTTGGCAGAGTAAAACGGAAGCACAAAGCTCTAAACGAGGTATGCTTTGCGAATGAGTGGGCGCAACTCTCGATCTCGAAATGATCAATGAAGTTACATATTTTCCGTTGTCCAAAACCCTTGCGTATATGCAACATCCATACGCTCGATTTGAGGCATCCGAAAATCCATGGATTTCACACTTATTTTTTGGTGATGTGTTAACAAATCGATTTACTCGAACCATGTCAAGATTAGATAAATCAGCTTCAAGTAGTTGCCATCTAGTCCGTAAGATCTCTGGCAACGGGTCGTCCCAGTCCAAGCGCTCGATCCACAAGTCTTGGATCAAGATTTTGTAGCGTACTACGACTGGCGCTAATAATCCTAGCAGATCATAGAGCCTGGCCATGATCGATACTATTTTTCGTTTTGTTGGTATTGCAGTTAATGGAAGATCAAATCGAAATAATATAAGATCTTCAGTTGGCAGCCACGACATGCCAAGAGCCTTGGTGACATCACTATTGTCAATATTGAGATTATATTCATAATCTGTTGGTGCCCCACTAAAATTCCACTTTGTCAATTCTAAGCTTGCCTTTGAGAGCAATTTGGTAACTTCATTCGTCTTAGCATTGAGTTCTTCGATTGAGTCAGCTCCATAAAGTAGATCGTCGACGTACATATCCTCAGCTAATACAGCAGCTCCAATTGGAAACAACTCCTTATACGTCTCTGATAAAAACTTTAAGGACCTGATTGCGAGAAATGGAGCGCACGACATCCCATAGGTAACAGTATTCAATTGAAATAATTGAATAGGTTCTTGCGGTGACTTTCTCCACAAGATTTGTTGGAAACTTCTATCCTCAGGTGCGACGAGAAATTGTCTGTACATTTTTGTTATGTCAGCTGTAATAGCATGGCGATACAAACGAAACGAGAGTAATGTTAGGATTAGATCTTGTTGAATAGTAGGACCAACCATGAGAATATCATTTAATGATATATTTGATGATGATTTAGACGAAGCGTCAAATACTACACGAAGTTTAGTTGATGAGCTCTGTGGTCTAAGGACACAATGGTGAGGAATAATGTAATGATTTCCCGATTGCAAATTATCTAACGAAGCTACCTCCATGTGATTCAACTTAAGATATTCATCTAAAAAATCGATGTACATTTCCTTTAATTGGTGTTGAGATGCAAGCCGTCTTTCGAGTTGAAGAAAACGTCTTTTTGCACAGGACAACTAGTCTCCAAGTTGTTCAGGAGATTCCTTGAAAGGCAACCGAACCTGTATGCGCCCTGAATCCAGGAATTGTGTGTGCACCTGAAAGTGAGTTTCACTTGCTTGTTCTTCTGAGGCTAACGAAATATCTTTATTTTGAATTCCATGTATTTCATCCATTTTCCAAAACCTTTCTAATAATATGTTAAGGTCCTGCTGTTGCGTTAAATTACAAGTGTATTGTTGAGTTGATTGAGGTTCAGCAATCTTACCCCCGACGATCCATCCTAATGCAGTTTCCACTAGATGAGGAAGACCAATTCCTAAACTAATTTTACCAGTTTTAAGTAGATCAAAAAACTCCTTTACGCTAAGCAATAGATCTACTTTTCCGGGCTTATAAAAGAATGGGTCGGCTAACTCAATTTCTTTGGGCATGGCCCAATTTGACACATCTAGTCTCTTTTCAGGCTGAGGTAGAGATATAGATTTAGTCACGATAAACTCCATATTCCATTCATCTGGAGATATTCTTGAACGAATTTTGGTAGATACGGAATGTTTCATATGTGTACGTAATTCACCGATTCCAGCAATCTCATAATGATCGTAACGAAACGGAAGCTGAAGCCTTTTCGCTAATTCTTCAGTTATAAAGGTAAGCTCAGAGCACGAATCAAGTAATGCTCTTGCGAGCTGAAACTCACCAAGTTTGTCTTGAATAAGAACTATTGCTGTTGGAAGTAATCCCCGCCGAGCGTGGCGAGTCAACATTGATGTTGCAAATGTTTTACTTTCGTCATGTGTATTATGAATGATTTGTTGTGATTGATGATGAATAGAAGGTCCATCTAGTTGATAATTTCCTGGACGTTTGAATCCTTATGCATGTTTGTGTGATGTAAACCTCCACAATGACGACATCTATTCAATGAAGGACACTTTGAGGCTGGATGACCCTTATTGAGGCAATTTAAACAAAGTGACGCTGTTTTAACAATCTTAAATCGCTCAATAAAAGGTAGCGAATTAAAAACTGGACAGAATGCTAACCTATGCTCAGTTGACTGACATTGAATGCATCTACTTTGGGCAGCAACAAATACTTTTGAAGTACTATGAATTTTGTCTCTGACGTCTCTTTCCTCTTGTCGGTTTCGCAGATACCCTTCCAAATATTGACAGTGTCGACTGAGAATTTGATAACAGTCGGCCCAGTCTGGCAAATTATCATATTATTGAACCCGATCGTATGCTTGTTTGGATTCAAGATCAATTTTTGACATAACAATGTGAATAAGTACTGCGTTTAATACATCAGCTTCAGACCCAAGAGACAACAATGATCCGCGTAGAGCTGAAACCGTATCCAAAATTGTACGTAGGGTAACAGCGTCTGCCTTTTTCATGCTAGCAATGTTAAATAAACTTGAAATATGTTCTACGAAAATAAGAACTTTCTTGTCATATCGCTCGTTGAGGCGCTCTAGGGCCTTGCGATAATTTTCGTCTGATACTTGAAATGGCGAGACTACGCTTAGAGCTTGGCCAGATAGACAACTTATTAGATAGTTAAATTTGTCAACATTGGACAATGAGTTGTCTTCATGTACCATATTTGTAAATGAAGTAATAAATTTTTTGAATTCCCCATATTTGCGGTCGAATTTAGGTAATTTGAGGGATGGAAGCCGAATTTGATGTCCCCATGATAAGTCGATGAATTAAAGAAACTAAGTTCTTCTGGTTTTACCTTTTTACTTGCGACAATGCGCCGTAATATGATTGCCTTTGTTTCGATAAAAAGATTTTCTATCTCTGCCCGATTCGCGTCTGCTGGATCTAGCTTTTCAATATTGGTTAGAACTTGTAATGCTTGTTTAAAGTACGACTCAATAATTTGAGACTGACAATCTAATATAATAGGGTCATTTTCAAGATTGCAGTTGATTCCGTTGTTGTCTGAGAGGTAGAAGCTGCGTTTCATTTGGTGGAGACATTTTGGGCCCTTAACGAAAGAAATGTAGCAAGTTAGAAATGAATTAAACGTGAGCTAAACGAGTTCTAGTTTTAATAAAAACACTCAAATGCATTAAGTTTCACTCAAGAGCTTAATAAGTGAGCTTTAATATGTAGATCGTTTCTCTATATGACAGTTTGAGTACTTACTCCGCTGTGCTTAATACTTAGCACGTGTTAAAGCTTACGAGTGTTTTACATGTGAGTGTAAAGCATGTTAAAGCTTTACGATCGCTAATGAGTGGTAATTGAGTCAAAATTTGAGTGGAAATAGATACTGTAAATTTATACACTCAAGTTGACTTAGGTTATGATAGGGCTCCACGTAAATGTCCACGATGATGTCTTGCAAATACCAATGATGAAGAAGTCCGATGACGACTATCCAAGCTGATTATGTAACGATGAAGAAGTCCAATGATGAATGTGATGATGATGTACGCTGAAAAGTCCAATGATGGCTGTCCAAGATGATGTAACGATGAACGCAATATAATGAACGAATAAACGACTTTATATAGTTTTTAAGTTTTTATGTTGGGACTTGCGAAGTGCAATGTCCTGTCACGGTCGCCAATGTTTGATCTGCCCAGTTGCAGATGGTACAAAACTCCAATGCTCAATAGCATGTGGAGTGGAGTGAGGAAAATTAAGTCTTCTCCTCTTCGAATTCCAGAAAGAAGTCTTTTTTATATTTCGTTTTCATGAGTTAGAAGCTCTTCATGAGCCATGTAACAGAAGCTTTTAGAACATGTTAATGTAAATACAGTGGTAGCAATTCCGATAATCTTAAACAAATAATATAAGAAATTTTAATATATACAAATCTAAGTTAACAATGACGTCTCCCCCAACATGCATCATAAATCTTGTTATGTTTGCAACTTAAATGATATGTCACTTATATAGAGCAAACATTTTTCCATTATTAAAATCAAATTATTATTATTGAATTAATTTCTTATAATTACAAAACACTCATCTCACTTAATGTGAATAATGGTTTTACTTCATATATAATTTTACGTATTAAATGTCAAATTCAAGTTAAATTTTAAATTTAATATCAAAATACAAATGTTTATTTTCTTTTGAAATGAGCAAAATTAAAGCAAATGTGATTATATATTTTGTAAGTGTAAAAATAGAGATATTTTTGAACAAATTTATTAAATATATTCAATTAATGAAAAACGAAAATGAACGCTATTAAATTATGGCCGTATTCGTAAAATGTTACCACAAATAATATATGTATTTAAATTTATTTTATTCAAAAATATATCGTATTGTCATATTGTATCTTTAAATATTTTAAAGTATGTGTTTGTTAAAAATCATAAAACTTATCGTTATTTGACAACACATTTAATAAATAACATTAGTCTCGTTGATCCTGCCAGTAGTTATATGCTTGTCTCAACGATTAAGCCATGCATGTCTAAGTACACACAAATTAAAAGTGAAACCGCAAAAGGCTCATTATATCAGTTATGGTTTCTTTAGATCGTTAACAGTTACTTGGATAACTGTGGTAATTCTAAAGCTAATACATGCAATTAAAACACGGACCTTCTGGGACGTGTGCTTTTATTAGACTAAAACCAAGCGATCAATTGATCGTTATATTGGTTGAACTCTAGATAACATGCAGATCGTATGGTCGACGACAGATCTTTCAAATGTCTGCCCTATCAACTTTTGATGGTAGTATCTAGGACTACCATGGTTGCAACGGGTAACGGGGAATCAGGGTTCGATTCCGGAGAGGGAGCCTGAGAAACGGCTACCACATCTAAGGAAGGCAGCAGGCGCGTAAATTACCCACTCCCAGCTCGGGGAGGTAGTGACGAAAAATAACAATACAGGACTCATATCCGAGGCCCTGTAATTGGAATGAGTACACTTTAAATCCTTTAACAAGGACCAATTGGAGGGCAAGTCTGGTGCCAGCAGCCGCGGTAATTCCAGCTCCAATAGCGTATATTAAAGTTGTTGCGGTTAAAACGTTCGTAGTTGAACTTGTGCTTCATACGGGTAGTACAACATACATTTGTAGTTAGTACTATACCTTTATGTATGTAAGCGTATTATCGGTGTAGTTATTATATGTAATTAAGTACTTGTACTTTTTTATATATTCCTCCTATTTAAAAACCTACATTAGTGCTCTTAATCGAGTGTTTTTGTGAGCCGGTACAATTACTTTGAACAAATTAGAGTGCTTAAAGCAGGCTTCAAATGCCTGAATATTCTGTGCATGGGATAATAAGACCTCTGTTCTGCCTTTATTGGTTTTCAGATCAAGAGGTAATGATTAATAGAAGCCGTTTGTGGGCATTAGTATTACGACGCGAGAGGTGAAATTCTTGGACCGTCGTAAGACTAACTTGAGCGAAAGCATTTGCCAAAGATGTTTTCATTAATCAAGAACGAAAGTTAGAGGTTCGAAGGCGATCAGGTACCGCCCTAGTTCTAACCATAAACGATGCCAGCTAGCAATTGGGTGTAGCTACTTTTATGGCTCTCTCAGTCGCTTCCCGGGAAACCAAAGCTTTTGGGCTCTGGGGAAGTAAGGTTGCAAAGCTGAAACTTAAAGGAATTGACGGAAGGGCACCACCAGGAGTGGAGCCTGCGGCTTTGACTCAATTTGACTCAACACGGGAAAACTTACCAGGTCCGAACATAACAGCGAACAGATTGACAGCTCTTTCTCGAATCTATGGGTGGTGGCGCATGGCCGTTCTTAGTTCGTGGAGTGATTTGTCTGGTTAATTTCGATAACGAACGAGACTCAAATATATTAAATAGATATCTTCAGGATTATGGTGTTGAAGCTTATATTGCCTTCATTCATGGTAGCAGTAAAATGTTTATTGTGTTTGAATGTGTTTATATAAGTGGAGCCGTACCTGTTGGTTTGTCCCATTATAAGGACACTAGCTTCTTAAATGGACAAATTGTGTTTAGCAATAATGAGATTGAGCAATAACAGGTCTGTGATGCCCTTAGATGTCCTGGGCTGCACGCGCGCTACAATGAAAGTATCAACGTGTATTTCCTAGACCGAGAGGTCCGGGTAAACCGCTGAACCACTTTCATGCTTGGGATTGTGAACTGAAACTGTTCACATGAACTTGGAATTCCTAGTAAGTGTGAGTCATTAACTCGCATTGATTACGTCCCTGCCCTTTGTGCACACCGCCCGTCGCTACTACCGATTGAATTATTTAGTGAGGTCTCCGGACGTGATCACTGTGACGCCTTGCGTGTTACGGTTGTTTCGCAAAAGTTGACCGAACTTGATTATTTAGAGGAAGTAAAAGTCGTAACAAGGTTGTATTTTCCAACCGTTATTAAAATAAATAAATACCAAATTAATATAAAGATATATAAAATGAAAATGAAATTGAAGATGAGAGCATAAAATGAAAATGAAATTGATTATTATTATTATTAAATCTGATCAGGGGGAGTCGATTTAAAACAATATTTGATTTGAAAAATTAAATTAAATTAAATTAAATTAAATTTAAATAAAGTAAAATGAGTATAAATATATAACAATTGACGGTAGAAAAAAAATATATTAACTCTTCTTGAATTATGTATTCCGATCGGAGATTGAAAATGATTTTTGTATATCTTTATTTATTTATGTATTCCGATCGGAGATTGAAAATGATTTTTGTATATCTTTATTTATCTGCGTGTATATGTACCATAATATGCAGCCGTTGCGTAATGTATTGGCCATTGTTGGTTTGGGCATACATTGGTTAAAGCAAATTCCCAAATGTACAATGTTGTACCTGCATTTAAGGTTAACGTTTTACATAAATTGATAGTTTACTTTAAATTTCAAGTTTTTCAATTTTGTCAAGTCCAGTATTCAATCACTTATGTTAACTAAGACATTTCGCAGCATTCGTTTGGGTTAAGATTTTATTGAAGGAATTGATATATGCCAGTAAAATGGTGTATTCTTAATTTCTTTCAATAGAAATATTATTGATGTAATGAAATAAACAAACAATTTAATAATCACTCTAAGCGGTGGATCACTCGGCTCATGGGTCGATGAAGAACGCAGCAAACTGTGCGTCATCGTGTGAACTGCAGGACACATGAACATCGACATTTTGAACGAATATCGCAGTCCATGCTGTTATGGTACTTTAGAGTGCTGCTTGGACTACATATGGATTAGGGTTGTAAGACTATGCTAAATAAGTTTTTTTAATATTTTACGAAATATTAAAGCAAATGGTATATTATTTGATATATATGTATATTCATAATATTAATAATAATTGAAACACATTGGCTCACATATGTATGAGAAAAACGAAGATGTATAATTTTCTTTTTCAAATCAAATGATACTGAGGAATGTCTAGCATAAAAAATATTAAATTTTAATCTAGAATTGCCTCTTATTAATGATATGAAATGAAAATATAATAATTATGCCTTAATATTATTCTTCACTTAAAGTAAAAATTAACAATAGTTTTAATATATTAAATAATATATTTGTGTGTATATACAACCTCAACTCATATGGGACTACCCCCTGAATTTAAGCATATTAATTAGGGGAGGAAAAGAAACTAACAAGGATTTTCTTAGTAGCGGCGAGAGAAAAGAAAATAGTTCAGCACTAAGTCACTTTGTTTTTATGGCAAATGTAAGATGCAGTGTATGGAGCATCAATATTCTAGTATGAGAAATTAACGATTTAAGTCCTTCTTAAATGAGGCCATTTACCCATAGAGGGTGCCAGGCCCGTATAACGTTAATGATTACTAGATGGCAAAATACCATTCTCTACCCGACTGGCCAGAACAATCTTCATTCCGAAGACTGTGACGGCAAATCGACCGCAAGACTTTCGTTCAATAACAGTCCCCTCGGTTTTGGTCAGGCAATTAAACGCTGTTCTGGCTTCTCGATTGGCTTCTAAAGTCAACTGGGATCCAAGGCAGCGCGGTTTCCTACCTACCGATGGGTGTGCTGATAATGCGACGTTGGTTGATCTAATTTTGCGGGAGCACCATAAACGGTGGAAGTCATGTTACCTTGCGACGGTGGATGTCTGCAAGGCTTTTGACTCAGTATCACATGGTGCTCCAACAAATTTTGTCAGCTTTATAGAAGAACAGTATAAGGGCGGCGGAACCTCCCTCAATGGGGCAGGATGGAGTTCAGAGGTGTTTATACCCGCGCGGGGCGTTAAGCAAGGTGACCCTCTGTCTCCATTACTATTTAATCTTATCATTGATAGATTACTTAGGTCCTACCCCAGAGAGATTGGTGCCAAAGTCGGAAATACCATGACAAGCGCGGCAGCGTTCGCGGATGATCTGGTGCTATTTGCGGAAACTCCGATCTGGCTTCAAACATTGTTGGATACCACGGTAGGCTTCCTAGCCTCCGTGGGACTCTCCCTTAATGCTGTTAGTATAAAGGGGCAAGCCAAGCAGAAGTGTACTGTCGTAGAACGACGGAGCTTTTGTGTAGGGGAGCGCGAGTGTCCTTCATTGAAGAGTACTGAAGAGTGGAAGTATTTAGGTATCCGGTTCACTGCGGATGGGCGGGCTCGGTATAGTCCAGCAGACGAGCTCGGTCCGAAGCTGTTAAGATTAACAAGAGCCCCTCTGAAACCACAACAGAAGTTATTTGCACTTAGGACTGTCCTTATCCACAACTCTAACACCAACTAACACTTGGGAGTGTGATGATAGGCGTCCTAAGAAAATGTGACAGATTGGTACGGCAATTCCTAAGGAGATGGTTAGATCTCCCACTGGATGTACCAGTTGCGTACTTTCACGCCCCCCACACTAGTGGGGGTCTCGGGATTCCGTCAATTAGATGGATGGCACCGATGCTGCGTCTGAAGCGATTGAGCAATATTAAATGGCCCCACCTCGAATAATCCGAGGTCTAGCTCTTTCATTGACGACGAATCGCAAAGGGCTCGAGATAGATTAAAGGCGGAAAATGTGCAGCTGTGTTCGCGTCCAGAGATTGACTCGTATTTCGCAAATAGATTGTACATGTCTGTTGATGGTTGCGGTCTCCATGAAGCAGGTCATTATGGCCCGCAACATGGATGGGTGAGTCAGCCCACGCGCTTGCTAACAGGAAAGGAATATTTGCACGGTGTCAAATTGCGGATAAATGCCCTACCCTCGAAGACTCGTACGACGAGGGGAAGGCACGAATTGGAGAGACGGTCTCGTGCAGGATGTGATGCTCCCGAGACAACAAATCACATCTTGCAAAAATGTTATCGTACGAACGGGAGGCGGGTAGCTAGACACAACAGCGTAGTAAATGCCGTCAAGCGGGGACTTAAACGGAAAGGCTGCGTTGTCCATGTCGAACCAAGTCTGCAATGCGACTCGGGCTTAAATAAACCGGAACTGGTGGGAATCCGTCAAAATCACATTTATGTGATAGACGTGCAGATTGTGACAGACGGACATTCCTTAGCCCAAGCGCACCAGCGCAAGGTCGAAAGGTACGACAGAGCTGACATAAGATCACAAATGCGGCGATTTTTCGGAGTGACAGGTGAAATCGAGTTTCATTCCGTTACACTCAACTGGAGAGGAATCTGGAGTGGTCAGTCGGTAAAACGATTGATTGCAAAAGATCTCCTCATTGCTGAAGATACCAAACTCATCAGCGTCAGAGCAGTAAATGGCGGAGTGACGTCCTTCAAATATTTCATGTATTGTGCTGGGTATACTCGAAGCTAGATGTACTAACCTCTAGTTTCTCTTATACTTTTGCCTGCTACCTTGGCATTCCATCTAAAAAGGTACAAACATCGCATTGTCAAAAAGAGGTAATTTTAGTACCTAGGCGCTGTGGGACTTCATTGTCCCGGTGATGCAGTGAATCGTGCATACGAGATTGTCCAGTAGTTGGTTGCTCGTATCTTTAGAAGATTTCCTTCCTCGGCGATCAAACAAAAAAAAAAAAAAAATAGCCAAATGCCTCGTCATCTGATTAGTGAGCCAAGCAACGGTAACTTGTTTACCAATTGAGACTGTGCGTGTGAGTGACAGTGCGAGTGTGTGTGTGAGCACGTGCTCTAGTACAGTGGACGCTCGAGAACAGTGCTAGTACAGTGCGCCCTCGCTAAAAGGGCCAAGTGCGTTTTTCGGCGTGCGTGATCGGTCTCGTGCGTGAGTCGATTGTTCGTGCGTCAGGCGATAGTTCGTGCGTGACACGAAAAAATTCGAATTATTTGTGAAGAGTCGTCGTCATGGACGGATCCCTGAAACGTAGTGGAAGCGCCATCATCGTGATGAGCGCTTCCAGCGTTGTTGAAAGCGCCCGCAGCGTGATGAGCGCTTCCAGCGTTGTTGAAAGCGCCCGCAGCGCTACGTCGTGCGTCGAGTCGGCCGCGGAGTTGATGAATGTCAATGTAGTGACACCAGTGACACCGTTGACGAGTCGGGCGACGAGATGACGGTCGTCGTCGGAAAGCGGGAGAAGAAAGCGCGGAAAGCGAAGGCTCGCTCGGCTCGTTCGTCGCCGGTGCTGGAGCAAGTCGCCCCCGTCGCGAAAAAGCCGCATCTGGACAGCGTGTCCATGCCCGCCCCCGCCGCGCCCCGTGAAGCCAGTCAAACGCAAGGCTGTCGCCGCTGCTGCTTCTCCTGAAGCTGTCGAAAGTCCAGCCGCTGGACCGGCCGAGACGGAGATACCGCGAAGCGGAGCGTGGCGAATCGTCGCCGATGGCTCGTCTGCGATTCGATGCGGGTGATGAAGGAGGTCGCACCGACGCTGGGAGTGCGTGTACATAAAGTACGCGAACTCAGGAGCGGAGGCGCTGTCATCAGCACGCCGTCGGTTGTGGAAATACAGTGGGTGGTTGCGAATAAGAAGTTCGCAGAAGTTGGACTGAATGTTCAACAGAAGAAGGCGGCAAGACCTTCGCTTAAGGTGATGGAGGTTGACACCAAACTCACCCCGGAGGTCTTCATGCAGCAGCTCTATGAAAACAACTTCAAAGAGATGACGGTAGAGCCCTTTAAAAAGGCAGTGCACATGGTGTCAAAGCCCTGGGTCGCGCAAGAAGGCAAGAGAGTGAACGTCACCATCGAGGTAGACGACTCGATTGCGTCCTTGCTGGAAGGCCGTGAGAGGTTCTACATCCAGTGGTTCAGCTACTACAAAAAACTTTCACTCGTTGCAGAGGACGGACGAGTTTTTATTGCGCTTATCAACTTTTATTTTTTCTCGCGATTAAATACTTTTACATAACTCTTAAATTATCGGTTTAATTAATAATAATTACAACATCCGAATTTTATTTTCATTTCGCGAGTTCTTGCTGTCGTTTTTGTTTAAATTTAAATAAAATCAAAACTTACAACAATACTTGCATTAGCGGTGTTGTTGTTTTGTTTATCTCTTTTGCTTTTGTGTCTTTACCGTTTTAACTAACTCTCGCGCTCTTGCGTACAAATTGTTGTTGCATGTGTTCAATTTGACGCGCTCTCCCGCTCTTTCCTATTCTTGATTGATTTGCGCTCTCGTCTTTTGCCTACCTGCGACTCTGTGATACGTGTTTTTGTTTTTGTGTTTTCATTTCTTTTTATTCTTTAGTTGTGAAGGCTTACTCTGCACATTAACCCTTGTGTCAGAACTGGTCAGTATATTCTTATACACAGATTTTTTACCTTTAGAATTTTTATTTTTTTTTTTTTTGTATTTCCTCTTGTAATTAAATTAAACTTTTGATAAAATGGTTGTCTGCTCAAAAAATAATTGCATAGTTGCCACTAATGCGGTTGACTCCCATGATTATATTTTTGCTGGTTGTGTGACAATGCGGTTCACGTTAAGTGTGCAGGTTACACAGGCAGAATCAAGGAGTCTATTGCAAAAGGTGGTGGCTTAAAATATGGATGTGATGCTTGCCGGGAGGTCGAGAATGAGATGCGCTCTTTCATGAGGCGGACTAGAGATAGTTTTGACACTTTAAGGGCAGGTTTTAATAAACTCCAAGCGGAGTTTACTGCGGTGGAGACTCAGTTCAGAAGTTTATCGCTTATGAATGAGTCTCCGAAACGTAAAAGGACCAGTCCTTGGGGTGTTTCTGTATCTGTAGATCCGCCAGCGTCTCTTATCGTCCCCGACCGGTCTCATGCACGGTACACTCCTAATGTACAGCAATTGATATCGTTTAAGAGCCCGGTTGTGAATGCTATTAGTAATGAATTACCGGTATCACCTGGGAATGATCTCTTAAAAACGATGCCTATTGTAGTGTCCGATGTGTCTGGGCAATTACCCATTCCAATGGAAATTGCCGATAGTTTTAAAAGTATCGAGGGCCCCGTAAACAAGTTGACTGCTGCAGTGGGTGACTTGTCCAACGTTACTACTGCGGCTGACGCTTCGGGACCGCGGCCTCTCGTTGGCATACCACCAAAGAAACATATATTTGTTTCTAGGCTAGACCCTATAACAGCCTATATTCGGAAGAAAGTTAACGTCTCGAATATTGCGGTGGAGAAGTTTAAATTTTCTTATTCTCGGGACATTTCGTCCTTTAAAATTAGTGTTACTGCCAATATCTTCGACACTATATGTCGAGAAGATTTTTGGCCTAAACATATAATAGTTAAGGAATATACTGTAAAAAAGAAAAATCGGCAACCGATTCGCTTGCCTACAACAACAACTAATACTATTCCTGCCACATCAGCATTTGCTGGTGTGTCAAAAAACTAGCTTCGTCCCTTAACCTGGGTTACCAGAACGTTAGAGGACTGAAATCTAAACTTCCTAATCTCTATGTAGATAGTCTTTCTTTTGAGCATAACATTTTAGCTTTCACAGAGACGTGGCTAAAACCTGATATTGCTGATGCATCGGTTTTTTCCACAAACTTTTCTATTTTCAGACGTGACCGGATTTCTCGCATAGGTGGTGGCGTTCTGATAGCTGTTGATGCTTTATCATCTGAAATGATTCAATTTTCTAGTACCCAGGAGATTGAGTTTGTCGGTGTTAAAGTAAATTTTAAATCTTTTAATGCTTTCATTACTTGTTCCTATATTCCACCATTGTCAGACATGGTGGTATATTTAAATCATTTAGAGGCAATTCAGTTTGTCTCCTCTTTAGTTTCGAGTCAAGACATGATCATAGTTGTAGGTGATTTTAATTTACCCGCTTTAGCATGGTCACTAACAGATGAATCTACCAGGTTGCTGCCCTCTTTGTCACATGACTTTATTGATGGCCTTCTAGGCTTATCTTTATCCCAAGTCAATCCTGTCTTAAATTCTAATGGAAAATCGTTAGATCTTATTTTTGCATTGGATTCTTCTTATTGTGAGGTTTCTAGGATCGAACCATTTGTTCTTCCAGAAGACAAATTTCATCCTACATTAAATTTAAAAATTGATTTGCCCTTGCTTTCACCATTACTTGGTTCAAATGAGTTACCTCTAACTAGGTGCTTTCGTAAGACTGACTTTGCCAGCCTTAATGAAACATTGCTACTACCGATTGGTCTTATCTGTACAATTGTAGTGATATGAACTCGGCTGTTCGTTTTTTCTATGATACTCTGAATTCACTCTTTGATATTTGTGTGCCTCTTGGTAGGCTGGAGCGGCTTAACAAACCTCCCTGGTTCTCTCACGAGCTATCCAATTTGAAAAATGTGAAGACACGATATTATAAGAAGATTCAAAAAACACGTCGTTCATCAGATTATGCTCTGTATACAGTCGCTCGTTCAAAATTTATGATGCTTAATACACAATGCTATAAGAATTATCTTCAGCGGTGTAAGCTTCAGTTTTCTTCTGACCCTAAACAATTTTATAATTTTGTTAATTCTAAACGTAAGACCTCTGTGCACCCATCTTTTTTGTCTTTTCAAAATAAAAAGCGAGCACTGATCAGGCAATTGCCGATATGTTTTTTGCGTGTTTTTTCTTATGCGAGTTTTTTCAAAAAAACTTATTCCTCAACGGAATATCGAGCAAGTCCGTATCCTTATCATTTAAAAAGGCTAATTGCATTTTCAATCCAGTGATTGATGAAAGTTCTATTCTTAGCGAACTTAAATTAGTTAAACCTGTTTATTCTCCGGGGCCAGACGGTATTCCTGGATGTGTACTCAGGTTCGGTGCAAACGCATTATGTAAACCCATTTTAAAATTGTTTCTATTGTCTGTAGAATCTTCCTCTTTTCCATCTATTTGGAAGGAGTCGTATATTATTCCTCTGCATAAAAATGGCAAAAAGTCCGAAGCCTCTAACTATAGAGGTATCTTAAAATTGTCCGCTATTCCGAAAGCTTTTGAGAAAATTATAACTTCTCAATTGCAACATTTTTGCAGCTCTATTATTTCGCCATCCCAATATGGGTTTGTGAAACGTAGATCTACAACCACTAACCTTTTAGAATTTACATCAATAATTATCAAGGGGTTCAAAAATGGTAAACAAACTGATGTCATATACACTGACTTCAGCAAAGCCTTTGATTCCGTTAATCATACCCTATTACTTTCTAAGCTGAGCGACATTGGGTTTCCACCCCTTTTCCTTTCTTGGGTTCGAGAATATTTAACAAATAGAAAACAGAAGGTACTTTTTAAGTCTTCTTTTTCCGTTTCCATTTCTGTGACTTCTGGTGTAACTCAAGGTAGTCATCTTGGCCCTCTGCTCTTCACACTATTTATTAACGATCTTCCATCAGTCATTGTTCACTCGCGTGTGCTTATGTATGCTGACGATGTCAAGCTTTGTCTTACTTATAAAGATACAGATTCATTTAGTCGGCTACAAGCTGATCTTAAAAACTTTCAATCCTGGTGCCAGTTTAATCTACTAAATCTTAACACTACCAAATGTAAGGTAATGACTTTTTTTCGTAACTCTCCTCAACTGGTCACTTATTTTCTAAACAACAGCTCTTTAGAGCGTCTAAATAATATGAATGATTTGGGCGTACTTATGGACCATAAGTTAAATTGTAACACCCATATTTACACCACGGTCGCAAAGGCCATGAGTGTCCTGGGTTTCATTAAAAGATGGTCAAAAGAATTTGATGACCCCTATACAACTAAAGTTCTTTTTACTTCGCTTCTCCGTCCTATTTTAGAGTATGGATCTTGCATTTGGTCACCTCAATATGAGTCGCACCAGATTAGACTAGAATCCGTTCAAAAGCAGTTCTTGCTATTTGCTCTTCGTGGCTTAAACTGGGATCGCAATGTCAATTTGCCTTCGTATTCTAGTAGACTTCTCTTGATTAACCTTCCGTCCCTAACTAACCGTAGAATTATGCTTGGTGTCATTTTTATGCACAAGCTCCTAATTGGTGATATCGACTCGCCTGAGTTATTAGCTCAGGTGAATCTGTCGGTACCATGTAGACAGAGTAGACATCCTTTGATACCTTTATCCTAAAAATACATATGCACACAAGCAATTTTAAATCAAAACCTTTTTAACAAAAGATAAAATATATATATATATATCAAAAAAAAAAAAAAATTTAAAAAAAACCAGAGGGCCGGGGCTAACTTCGACCGCGTCAAAGTTTGTATACCCTTGCAACTTTTTTGGTAACTTTTTCCTTACTTATAGCCATCAAAGTGGAAAAACGTTTTATCTAAAAAGGCTAATGTTTGCGAAAGAACGGCTAAAAATCTTTGCATAGGAAATAACGAAGATATTGATCAAAGTCACTGTTTTCCACCGATCGTTCCTATGGGAGCTATATGATATAGTCACCCGATCTTTATCAAATTTGGCACAGTCATTAACAGATATATTAAACTAACAAATGTTTAATTTGAAAGCAATCGCGTCAAAAGTAACGAAGTTATTCACAAAAGTCACTGTTTTCGAAAGATCGTTCCTATGGGAGCTATATGATATAGTCACCCGATCTTGATCAAATTTGGCATAGTAGATAATATGTGTAATTAACTTACCAATATTAAATTTCACGCCAATAGCTCAGAAATAATGAAGTTATTGAGAAAAGTCACTGTTCGTGACTTTGCCGTTTGTATGGGAGTATGTACAAGCCTACATGCAAAATTTCAGCTCTGTAGCTCTTACGGTCTAGGAGGAGTTTGCGTTGATCCAGACGGACGGACGGACGGACGGACGGACGGACGGACATGGCTATTTGAACTCGTCTCGTCTACTGATCAAGAATATATACACTTTATATGGTCGGAGATGCTTCCTTCTATGCGTTGCACACTTCTGACCAAAATTAATATACCCTTTTTGCAAGGGTATAAAAATGACCCATTGTGACAGGTACTTTGAAAAAATAAACAACAGGCACCCTAGCATAGTCCAAGACTTAATTGAGGTTTTTAGAAGCGAGGGAAGTACCTCACCTCAACGCTCCATAAACTTAGTACAAATTAGGTTAGCTTACCTTGATATAACGGGCGAAGATTTCCCAGTCAAAGGAGGCACTAGGGTACAGATGAGTTTCATTCTCACGGTACCATATGTATGCTGTTTTTCAAACGCAGCAGGCACACTGCGTTTCTACCTAATGGAGGAACCGAAGCAGTAAAGAACTAAATACATCCATAATCAGTTAAATAGGCTTAGGCCGTTAGTGTAGAATATGGATAAAGCAGAAACAAAAAAGCTCCAAAATATTTACCTTTTCTTGATTTCCTGATACAATCAGGTGAAACAAATCACAAATACAAGGAAATAAGGTATTGGATAGCCCACAACTACAAATTTCGAAAAAACATTGTAGATCTTATGGAAAAATCCATAAAAGTAGCTTATAGTAGATTATTAGCTAAGACTCCTTTAAGAAAAGACGTGCCCGGATGGGTCCACGAACTTTTCAAGGACTCCATTGCGCTGATAGACATATCGGAATCAAGTGTAGAACCAATAGATTTAACAGACTCAGATATAGAAATAATAGACATAGAATAGTAAAACCTTACACATTTTCAAAATCTTTTTCTTAAATTAACAACAGGTCTAAACGACAAATTCCTTTTTTGTTTAGTAAAATGGGTTCTCAAGAATCCAAAATAGAAATAGAAATTAATCTTAACAAACTATGGTTACTTGGTATGATATAATAGAAAAAGCTAGAATACACGCACA
Organism: Drosophila willistoni; assembly: GCF_018902025.1. Lineage (NCBI taxonomy): Eukaryota > Metazoa > Arthropoda > Insecta > Diptera > Drosophilidae > Drosophila > Drosophila willistoni. The sequence goes on along the minus strand of NW_025814060.1, from coordinate 101,180 downwards.
AGAATTAACTAAATCTTGTAAGTGTCTCTCGCAGAATAGAGAAACATCCCAAGACACAGTAACCAAACACACGAAGATAATAACCGAGAATCTTCAAGCTATTAGAGTCTTCAAGCTAACTGAACACTATAGCAAACTAAAGACATGTCAAAAAACAGCCGCAAATGCGTTCTACAGTGATTGCAAACAAAAAGCAATAACTGTGCTAAACAGACACAATATTGAATTCAAACAAACATCTGATTTGGAAACTTCAATAGTACTGGAAGAAAAAACGCAACTAATGGCTGATGAAGAAATAAGTCAAGAAGAACCATCAGTGATAAGTCGTAACAAACCAACAATTCCCAAAGAAAACAACAAAATGGCACAAACGAGGGTTGAATTCATAAATACAGCCACCAAGCTGATACCATACTTCGATGGTGATAGTAAAAGTCTACCAGGTTTCATTGGAGCGCTTCGCGTTCTTGACACCATAAAAGAACCGCACGAAGCGGTAGCCATCCAACTGATAAAATCAAAATTAAAAGGTCAAGCGGCTAATAGCCTAAGCTCAGAATAAACGATTGATGAAGTTATACAAAGACTATCAACAATCTTCAAGGGTGACTCAGTAGATCTTTTAACAGCAAAAATTAAAAATCTGCAGAGAAACCCCAATAACTGTGTTTCATACACAAACGAAATTACTGAGTTGACCGATGCCCTTAAAGCGCCTTTAAGCTTATATTTCGGATGGTCTTCCAACTGAACAAGCAATAAAATACACCACCAAAGTGGCGGTAAATGCTAAATTTATGGAATCAGGACACTTTCAATCAGCCAAAGAAGCAATCACCAGATTTACCACTCTTTCAGTAGAGTCGGGTTCCACCGGAAGTTTCCAAAATAATACCATTTTTTATGCCCAGCATAATGACCGCGGCAGACGCCGCTATAACAATAATGGTAACTGGAGAAACAACTCGAATTGGAACAAAAACAACTCGAATTGGAGAAATAATGATGCCCACAGAGCCCAACGAGGCCGAAATTATTCACGCTACCAAAGAGGCGGCCGTGGAGGTGGACACAATAATAATAGACAAAATACAAATAACCAACCGAATGGTTACAACAACACAAATGTCCGAATTACCCAAAGCGACCAGGGAAACGGACAAGATCCACCAAATGCCCAAATTAAAAAAATAAAGTCTATTCCATTAACCTAAGTCTTAATAATTTCGTATCATTTAAGAATGTTAAAACAAATAAGAAAATAACATTCTTAATTGATACCGGTGCAGACATTTCAATAATAAAAGAAAATTCTGATGTATTTCACGACATCCAAGTAAACAAAACTGTAGACATTCGAGGCACAGGAGAAGGAGTAATAAAATCCAAAGGACTAGTCTCAATTGAGCTACAAACAGACAAATACATTATTCCATATAAATTTCATATACTTCATGAAGATTTCGCAATCCCCTGCGATGGAATAATAGGACTATATTTCATGAAAAGATTTAATTGCCAATTAGATTACAATAGTTCCGAGGATTGGTTAATAATTAGACCACCAAATTTAACGTACCCAATTTATGTTCCAATAACATTCAATTCTGGTAATAACTCAACACTTCTACCAGCAAGATCTCAAGTGGTACGCAAAATAGAACTATCTTCAGCAGAAGATAACATTTTAATTCCGAATCAGGAAATTAAACCGGGCGTTTATGTTGCAAACACTATTGCAACAGCCCAAAGTACTTTTGTCCGATTTTTAAATACCACAGATAAATGCCAAATAGTAGGCGTTAACAATATAAAATTTGAATCACTTTCGAACTACGATATAGTTCAAAATACCAAAGATATAAGAAAAGAATCTGTAATTCATAAATTGAAGAAAAATTTCCCAATACTATTCAAAGACAAACTCGAAAAGTTATGCACTGAGTATAGTGATGTGTTCGGACTTGACACCGAACCGATCACAACAAATAATTTTTATAAACAAAAATTAAGACTTAAGGATGATGAACCGGTATATGTGAAAAATTACCGGAGTCCGCATAGCCAACTAAACGAGATCCAGCGACAAGTTGGAAAGTTAATCGAACAGGGTATTGTTGAACCATCTGTCTCTTGCTAGTCCCAAAGAAAACACTTTCGGGATCTAAAGAAAAAAACTGGCGATTAGTAATTGACTTTCGTCAAATAAACAAAAAATTGCTGTCAATTGGGAAGAGCAAAATATTTTTCTTGCCTAGACTTAATGTCAGGTTTTCATCAAATTGAACTAGAAGAAAAATCAAGAGATATAACGTCTTTTTCAACGAGCAATGGCTCATATCGTTTTACACGATTACCTTTCGGTCTAAAAATAGCACCTAATTCATTTCAGAGAATGATGACAATAGCATTCTCGGGGCTTGAGCCAAGTCAAGCTTTCCTCTATATGGATGATTTAATCGTTATTGGTTGTTCTGAACAACATATGATTAAAAATTTAGTAGATGTTTTTAAACTCTGCAGAAAAAATAATCTAAAACTGCATCCAGAAAATGCTCATTCTTTATGCATGAGGTGACATTCCTAGGTCACAAATGCACAGATAAAGGAATCTTGCCGGACGACACAAAATTTGACGTCATCAAGAATTATCCAGTCCCACATGATGCAGATAGTGCTAGACGTTTCGTTGCATTTTGCAATTACTATAGACGTTTCATAAAAAATTTCGCCGAATATTCCCGGCCCATAACAAGATTATGTAAAAAGAATGTTCCATTCGAATGGACAGCAGAATGCGAAAATGCATTCCAATACTTAAAAGAAAAGCTCGTTCAACCTAATCTATTGCAGTACCCGGATTTTAGCAAAGAATTTTGCATAAACACAGATGCAAGCAAACAAGCATGTGGAGCAGTTTTAACACAAAACTATAATGGACTCCAGCTTCCAGTTTCATATGCATCAAGAGCATTCACTAAAGGTGAAAGCAACAAGAGTACTACAGAACAAGAGCTAGCAGCAATACACTGGGCAATAACATATTTTCGACCATATATATATATATGGAAAACATTTCACAGTGCGAACAGACCATAGACCATTAACATATTTGTTCTCCATGGTCAACCCGAGTTCAAAACTGACACGCATGCGGCTAGAATTGGAAGAGTACGACTTTACAGTAGAGTATTTGAGAGGAAAAGATAACTTTGTGGCAGACGCCCTATCAAGGATAACAATATCCGATCTAATTGACATGAACAAAAGAATCCTGAAAGTCACTACCAGGTACCAAAGTAGACAAAACAATTTCTGCGCAGAAAATAAACAAGAACTATTGCCAAGGCAAATTCTTGAAAAGCTTCCAAGCCCAACGTATTTGACGTTATTGTAAAGGACGAAGTACGAAAAGTAGTGACCTTGCGAATAACTGATTCCTCGACCACATTCAAACATGGCAAGAAAGACTAAACATCCCCGGCCCGGTGGAGGTGTTTTATTTGCACAAGGTGCCAGCTATGCCCCGATTCACAGCCAATGTGGCCAGGGATGAGTTGCCAATCCAAGTCCAGAATATTTTCATTGGTTTCGCTGTAGATGATTAAAAAGTATAGCGCGAAGAGAAGTGACAGAAAGATGAGGAGAGATAAGGTGAGAAAGGTTGTTAAAAGATTGGCAAAGAACACGAAGAGGTTCGTGAAGAGAGTAGTTAGTCAGACATCTACTAAGGTGAATAGGAAAAAAGTTTCTGGTCCGACGTGAGGGAACACAAAAATACAGCGTATCTAGTAAATTGGTAGAAATGACTTCGCCGTTGACTAGTTTATGGAGAAAGAGAATGCCAAAAACTAGCCTACGGTTATAAAGTGAAGGAAGATTAATAAGAAGAAGTCTGTCAGAATAAGAAGGTAGGCGAAGACCCGGGTCCCAATTTAGACCGCGTAGCGCAAACTTAAGGAATTGCTTCTGTACCGATTCAATACCACCCTGGTGAACATCATATTGCGGGTTGCACACTGGCGAGCAATATTCTAGAGTAGGGCGAACTAACGAAGTGTATAAAACCTTTGTTACATAGGGATCATCAAATTCTTTGGCCCAACGTTTAATGAAGCCGAGAAGGCTGCTTGCTCTGTTGACAATTGAAGAAATATGAACATTAAATGAAAGTTTGGGGTCAAACATAACGCCTAAGTCTTTGAATGATGGAACACAATCTAACAGAACAGACTTAATAGAGTAATGAGCTAGGAGCGGAGACAAACGACTGAAAGTCATAAAAGAACACTTAGAGGCATTAAGGTGTAATTTATTAACGTGGCACCAATCACAGAACGCATCGAGATCTGATTGCAAGTACTGTTGGAAAGAAGGATCATTATAGGAATAACAAATCTTGACGTCATCCGCAAACATGAGCACGCGTGAATGCGCCAAGGCCAAAGGCAAATCATTTATAAACAATGTAAATAATAGTGGGCCCAGATGACTGCCTTGGGGTACACCTGACGTAACTCGAACAGTTTTAGATATCGAGGAACGAAAAGACACCTTTTGGGTTCTGCCAATAAGATACGACTTTAACCAACCCAATAATTTTGGTGAAAAACCCATGTTGTTAAGTTTCGCGAGAAGCAAAGAATGATCAACCGTATCAAAAGCCTTACTGAAGTCAGTATAAATAACATCAGACACTTTTTACGGAAGCCATGGTGTACAAGGGTAGTCAATTCTAAAAGGTTGGTAAGCGACGAACGACCTTTCATGAAACCATGCTGACAAGGAGAAATAGTGGATCTGGATAGATGTTGAAGAGAAGACGTAATAATTTTCTCAAACAGTTTAGGTATTGCCGAAAGTTTGGAAATGCCACGGTAGTTGGAAACATCCGATTTGCTACCCTTTTTAAAAAGCGGAATAATAAATGACTCCTTCCAAATATCAGGAAATCTACAAGTCTCCCTCGATATAAAGAATAACCGAGCTAAAGGCTTAGATAGGGAAATAGAACACATTTTAAGGATGCAACTAGGTATATCATCAGGCCCGGGAACGAAGGAAGACTTCATAGATGACAAGCTAGAGAGAATACAGTCTTCAGTAATACTGGGAAAAAACATACAATTTAAATGTGGGATTGAAAAGGGATAGGGTGTGGGATCCGAAACAGTAGTAGAATATGTCGACTGAAAAAATTTAGCAAACAGATCTGCAATATCTAAATCATTATTAGCAGACTGGTCGTTAAGTCTGAAGGTGGAAGGTAGGACATTAGAGCGTCTTTTGGAATTGACAAAGTTGTAAAATCTTTTGGGGTTATTATAAAATTCAGCCTTACAGCGAACGAGATAATTGTTGTAGCATTGAGTATTTAAGAGACAAAATTGAGATTTGGCTATACAATAATTTGCATAGTCAAGTCGCGAACCAGTTTTTTTAAATCTTTTAAAATATCTCGATTTAATGTTACGAAGATTAGAGAGCCTACGTGTGAACCAGACTGGCGAGCTGGAGACGGTAGAGACATTCACATAAGGAACGCATTTATCAATTAAAGAACTAAGAGCAGAATAGAAAAACTTCTCTGCACAATCTATATCACAGCACTCAAATAGAAACGACCAATCAAAAGAGAAAATAAGGCTGTTAAGACGATTGAAATTTGTTTTACGAAAACATCTACGACGAGAATTTGAGATGTTTTTAAATAAATTAGTAACGGAATTGTAAGAAATAGTAACTTCAATGGTAGGATGATAAGGATCTTCAGGTTTCACTAGTGGCTGTGTTTGCGATACAGCACTAACAGTGGGATCAGAGACAAAAACAAGATCAAGGATTCTTTTAGAACAGTTAAGGAAAGAATTCAACTGATATAGTGGACATTCAAGTAGGCTATCAAGAAAAACATGTTGAGATGAAGGAATTAAGAAAGATAGATTATCATCAACAAGCCAAGAAATATTAGGCAAGTTAAAATCACCTAAAACTATAAGAACATCACGATCTTTAAGACGACCAAAAATAGTTCGTAAAGCATCAGCATGGTGCACGTAGATCATGATATCAGAAGCTGGAGGAATATAAGAACAAGAGATATATAGGATAAAGTTAGAACATGTAACTTCGACGCAAATAAACTCAACACCTAAGGGGAGATCAATCGGCACCACACTTGAATACAGATTCGAGTTTACAGCAATGAGTACTCCACCGCCACGACGACCAACACGATCAAGCCTATAAGAAATAAAATTATTAGAAAGAATTTCATTATCTAGAACAGAGGAGTTAAGCCAAGTTTCAGAGAAAGCTAATATGTCAGCTGAAAAGGTTTGGCTATCACAGAAAAGGTTCGACAGCTTGGTAAGAAATCCTCTTACATTTTGATAATGAATGCAAAGACTAGACGTTATTAGTTTTTTGAAGCAGAAGATAAAGTAGGAAGGTGGACAGGCAACGGACGAGAGCGCTTATTGGGCGCAAACTCGTGTACAACTAGGCCCTCTGGCCAAAAATTAGGGTCAACCATAGCTGAGAAGTACTCATTTGGTACTGTAATTTTAAAAGAGGAGATTTCGCGAGGCCTAGAAAACTTAAACTTTTGAATTAAAACCTTAGCAGGGCAAATATTACCAATGTAAGCTGCCACAGACGACTCAGAAGTATCTGGAGCAAGCCTAGAAATAAATAATTGTTTGCGATGAGGCACTACAGTTAGTGGAGGCGGAGGAGCATTGGGATCCGCAAGTGATTGAGAGCCGGCATGATCCTGTGATTGATCAGAGTTCCCGTGAGGGATAGATTGAGTTACACCAGGGCTTGTAATGGGTACTTCAATCTGAAAAGAAGAGCATAAAGAGGGACAAGAAGATGGTGTAGGCGAAAGTAAAATCGGAGAGGAAGTAATAGAGAGAGCTGGCGACTGCTTACGAGGCAACTCAAGGGTACATTTCTTGTGCAATTTCTTAGAAGGTGGAACAAATTTGAATTGCGACAATAATTGAACGCTAGAGTCACACTCGTTTGACAGCTGTTTGGCCAGTTTGTTTAAAGAAAGAAACCTTAAACGAAGATCCCTATACATACGGCTAAAATCAAGCTGCTGGCTGGCACAAGATGGGCAAGTCCAGCGCATTAAGCCAAGCTCAGGCTTAGACACAGACAAACCAGAAAATTTGTCGTAGTCGCGGCCATTGAGGCCAGCACATTTTAAGTGAATAAGATTATCGCAGAGCCAACAAGATATTGCTCTATACTGATCATCAAAACGATCAGAATGTTTGCAATTAGGTAGACAACAAGCCATTGAAAAGCCGAAAGAAAGGCAAAAAAAATTATATATATATAAGAATATATAGAAAAATTAAATTCACAGCACAAAGATAATTATTGATAAATAATCAATAATTACAAATAAAACAAAGAGACAGCTAGAGTGCACAGCACAACAGAGAGTGCAAGAACAGTTATAAGCCGAGCTTTGAGAGGCGGCCTTACAAAAGTGATTACGCGGGAGAGAAGCTAAGCACAAGCACAAAGCAGAGAGAACAACAAAGCCACTAGCACTGATGGTATGATGGGGGCGATGAGGGGAGCAACTGCAAAAGCAATGACGAAAGAGAAAAAAAAGAAGAAAAAAAAAAAATATGTAAATGCACCAAACACTAATCACGAAAAAGAAAAAACTGTTTAAACTGATTAATTTGGCGAATTATGGAAATAAAACACAAGGGAGTCAAGCGAACAACACCAGCGGAAGTGTAAACAAATTAAGCACAATTAAAAATTGAGAAAAAACAATAAATATTAATAAAAACTCAGGAGCTATGCAAAAACACGACCGTCACGTCAGAGAGCAGAAAGCTTGTTGATCCAATATATAATATAGAAGACTATTCTAAGGAAGTTAAGTTTAGATTAGAAAACGCGTGTAAGAGAGCTCGAATTCTTTTAGAAACAAATAAAATTAAGCAAAAAGAAATAAATGATAGCAAAGTATTAGATTTTAAAATAGAAATAGGAGACCAAGTTTATCTCAAGAATGAAACAGGTCATAAATTAGAATCTTCTTATATAGGACCGTTTGAGGTCATTAGTATAGAGAAAAATAATAATGTAGTTATAAAGAATAGGAAAAATAGGGAACAAAAAGTTCATAAGGATAGACTAAAAGGAATAACAAATAAAACACAAAAAAAAAATATATATATATAAAAAAAAAAAAGAAAAAAAAATTTTAATAAGAATATATATATATAGATATCTTTTAAAAAAAAAATAAATAAATATATAATATCAAAAAGTGAAAACGAAAAAAAAAATATATATATATAAAATTTTTTCTATGGATTCATCTATTATTGAAAATATATTCATATGATTTCGAAAAGAAAGAGAGAAAGAGAATTTGTCTGAGCAGACACAAATTAATTAATTAACTATCTAATGATTATTAATAACTCCATAATATTACGTTATTCTCTAAAAAGGGGAGGTGTAGTATATTCATACAAATAATCATTCAGTACAATGAGCTCAACTTGTAACACCCTGTTGCAAGTATAAACAATTAAACATATACGCATTAAAATAAAATTGTGCACTTGAATATGTTTATATATATACATTGATATATGTACATAAGCATATTCACATAAATCTACAGCTAAGCATGATCATATATGTATGTACATTTGTATATGCACATACATATATTCACATAAGCAATGTATGCACAAGCGTAACATGAGCTAGAGACAGGCCAGCGTGTGAACGCTGACCAAGCACTTTGATGCATGCGCTCCAACAATATGTATGTATGTACTGACACTCTCCCTCTCTTTTGTAGCTGTCGCATAAGTCGCAGCATAAGAATATATATGTAAACTTAGCTTAAGCAAAATAATAATTTGGAATAAAGAATCAATCTGAAAACTAGAATCAACGGACACTGACGTGTCCGTCCTCAATAATATCATTTCTTCTTAAATGGAACCCGGTCATTACAGAAGCTAATTAATGACTTCGCTTCCGTGTTCGACCCGGTTGCCCCTGGTGGCTCTGTGGAAACCCAAATCAAAGCAACAATTTGAAATAATACCCAAGAGCCCATTAATTCTGAATTCTAAACCTATACAGTCAACAATCGGACGAAGTTGACCGACTGAAGAAACGCTGACCTGCGCTATACCAGGTTTACAATTGATGATGCAAGACAAGAAGCTGCTCTGAGTGCGAATAGCTATGCTGACAAGTCCTATTTTGCCGACCCAAACATTACGGATATCTCCACAAACTGTGGCTGCAACTTGTTCTTCCGCGGGACGCAGATCTTTAGAGGGAAAGGAGTTAACATCATACAGCGGCATCAGCAGCAGCTGATGAAATAAAAGCAGCGAGGATCAAATGTTTCAATTACTCTGCGTGTGCTAAAGTTCCTTGGAACCTAGACAAACGTTCTGGATGTGCCGAACAATTCAATAATTCTAGTTGATCTGCGACCACCGCTACTCTTCTAAAATTCCTATGCAATAAAAGCGCGGATCAAATGTATCAATCAATCTGCGATTAAACCTTGATAAACGCAATAATACTAGTTGATCAGCGACCGCCGCTACGCACCTAAAATTCCTGTGAAATAAAACAGCGCAGATCAAATATTTCAATTATTCTGCGTGTGTGTGTGTAGCAAACGCAATAATTCTAGTTAGCAGCTAAAATTCCCTTTGAAATAATGAAGATCAGATCACCCCTTGATTTAATGTACAATTGTCGCTTCAAGATCTGTGGTTGGTGTTGGTTGGTGCTGGTGGTTGGAACTCAAAAGTTAATTTTCGAATTTTACATCCTCATTAGCGACATAAATAAAATTATAAAAAAAAGAAAAGGGAATAAGATTCGTTCAGCAATTGATGGGCACTCGTGAACGTGGTGGTTGGCAGTCACTTGCAAAGAAATAATATAATGAGTGTCAAATGCACCGCGCGTGGAAAGTTTATGAAGAATAAAAAAAAAAATGGGCAGGTATTGGCCACCAGTGGTGCTTCCCACCGAAGGTATACCCCCGAGTGAGGATGTGGCACCTCCACCTAAGTAGGTACTTGTTAGGACTAAGGGATAATAGGAATAATTGAGATCTCCCTCAAACGACATGGGGGCATCACGATAGACAGCTTTGCGACAATTAAAAACGAAAATATTCAAAATTAAAAACAAAAAGCAAATTGTGAACAAAACAAAAAAAACCTGAGGGTCGGGGCTAACTTTGACCACGTCAAAGTTTGTATACCCTTGCAAGTTGTTTGTGTAAAGGTCTAATGTTTGCAAAAAAACGGCTTGGTAAATAACGAAGTTATTGATCAAAGTCACTGTTCACCACCGATTGTTCCTATGGGATCTATATGATATAGTCGCCCCATCTTAATCAAATTTGGCACAGTCATTAATAGTTATGCTAAACTGAGAAATATAAATTTTTATGGCAATTGCTTGAAAAGTAACGAAGTTATTGACCAAACTCACTGTTTTCGACCGATCGGTCTTATGGGAGCTATATGATATAGTTACCCGATCGTGATCAAATTTGGCACAATCGTTTGCTAGTGTAATAAATTTATAAATATTTAAGTTTACGACAATAGCTCAAAAAATAACGAAGTTATTGAGAAAAGTCACTGTTCGTGACTTTGACGTTGGTATGGGAGCTATATGATATAGTGATCCGATCCGGCTGAATCCGAGATATACAAACTGCAGTATATAAGTAGGTATATACAGTATATAAGCCTACATGCAAAATTTCAGCTCTTTATCTCTTACGGTCTAGGAGGAGATCGCGTCGATCCAGACGGACGGACGGACGGACATGGCTAATTGAACTCGTCTCGTCGTGCTGATCAATAAATTTTTTTTTTAGAAATTGTAATTCGAATTTATTTTCGGTCGAATTAATCCCAAGCATACCCAATTAAAATTAATTATGATGAATAAAGTTTGAAAACAAATTTAAAAATTTAAAACTGAAAATCATACCCAATTTTTTTTATAAGGAAAAGGAAATTACATTTTGAAATTAACTGAAAAATAGCAAAGAAGCTAACTTCGGCCTTGCCGAAGTTTATATACCCTTGCAGTCCTTGGCAATAATATAAACATATTAAAATTTCTTTCACTGCAACTCAATTCAATACACAAACAAAACAACTACGATTTTTTCTTCTTCTTCCATCATTCCCTTAGCAAAGCACCTCGCCCATACACATACAATTCATGTAGCATTGCGTCTGTGTGTGCATGCATGTGGTCTGTTGATTTGATGATGACGTAGCAGCAAGCAGCGCTGCCGGCAGCGGTTGAACCGTGTTGCTCGAATATAAAGTTCTATCCCGATAGCTCTTAAGATGGCGGCGTCAAGTTGATTTGTACAGACGGACGGACGTCGTGCTGATCAAAAACGTATATACTTTATATTGTGCTTCCTTCTATGCGTTGCACACTTTTGACCTAAATTATAAAATATATTTTTGTGTTCCCTCACGTCGGACCAAAACTTTTTTCCTATTCACCTTAGTAGATGTCTGACTAACTACTCTCTTCACGAACCTCTTCGTGTTCTTTGCCAATCTTTTAACAACCTTTCTCACCTAATTTCTCCTCATCTTTCTGTCACTTCTCTTCGCGCTATACTTTTTAATCATCTACAGCGAAACCAATGAAAATATCTGCACTTGGATTGGCTGCAACTCATCCCTAACCACATTGGCTGGGAATCGGGGCATAGCTGGCACCTTATGCAAATAAAACACCGGGTCGGGGATGTTTAGTTGTGTATATAGCTAAGCTATCTTCTTCAATTAATTACTATCTAACTTTAGCTTAAGCTTTTTCGTGGACTGCTATGTTAGTTGACGTAAATAAATAAATAAATAAATAAATAAATAAGTAAATAAACAAACTGCATCCAGCAACTAGCAAATACTTTTTATTAAAAAGTTCGCAGAACATTCACGTCCGTTAACACGATTATGTAAGAATAACGTAGATTTTTTCTGGTCTGAAGAATGCCAAAAAGGATTTGAGTATCTGAAACAAGCGTTAATAAAACCCACACTGCTACAGTATTCAAATTTTAGCAAAGAATTTTGTATAATAACAGATACTAGCAAATATGCATGTGGAGCAGCTTTGACTCAAACTTATGGTGATAAGCAGTTACCAGTAGCATACGCTTCTCGTTCATTCACTAAATGTGAAAGTAATAAAAGCACTACTGAACAAGAACTAGCTGCGATACACTGGGCTACCACACTTTAGAGTCAAATCCAAGTTAAAAGTTAACTACAATTAGGCTTGATATAGAAGAATATGAGATCGCAGTAGAATTATCCCGCATTACGATACAGGATCTAAAGAACACTAAAGCGCATGTCGTGATAGTCACTACCAGGCAAAAAACTAGACAAAATAATCTCAATCAATTCGGCACGTACTTAATAATGCTTTTAAGCCCAAAAAACATGAAGTACTCTGCAATGATGAAGTACGACTAGTAATGACTTTGCATATAACACATAATTTATGTTTCCTTAAAAATGGGAAAAAAGTTTAAGCAAAAATTTAGATTGGAGGATTGGATATGTACACCAACGGAAATCTCGACTTAGGTCAGTTTTTCCAAAGCCTTGAAAAAAAGCCGGTATACTTGATATCAAACAACTCAAATTGGCACCGAGAGAAAAGATCTTTGAAACCTTTTCAATAGAATCTTTTAAAATGGGCAATAAAATATGAAATCAATAAGAGTAGCGCTACTCCAACCGGTAACCATTATAGCAAAAGATAAAGATACAGAAGCAATATTGTCACATATCATGATGATCGTATATAGGGTCGCCATACAGGCATTACCAAAACTTTGGCGAAAGTAAGAAGACACTATTGTTGGACACGTCATGTATAACACTACATTAATAAATGTGAAAACTGTCTAAAGTCAAAAACCACGAAGCACATCCAACACCATTACAAAAGCTATATTCGAATCCCTTATTTTGAAGTACCGTCCAATGAAGCCGTTCATTAAGGACATGGGAACAGAATATAAAAATTCAATAATAAATGACCTGTGAAAATATTTAAAAATAGACAACATTACGTCTACTGCACACCACCACCAGACCCTTGGAACCGTTAAAAGAAGTCATAGGACATTCAACGAGTACATTCGTTCATATATAGCGGATAAAACTCCATCAGTAACACATAAATACTGAACTCGTATTTAGTAAACAAAATAATTTACCAATCCATTTTAACCAATTCGACCCCAGGGTTGCCTATGACCAACATCAGCTGTTTAAGAGAGTACGGTTTGCTCTTCTTTTGTTTTTTTCTGCTCTTTCGCAGTGATAACGCTGCTTTTAAGTATGTACCCAAAATATGTGAAAAAAGAATACGTTTGAAGATCAAAAAGCTGCACGTGCAACAAAGAAAAATTTCATGTGAAAATTATTAGAGTTTTTAAATTAACTCCTTCACTTAACGGTTTCAAGGAAAATTTTGGTATGCTACCCCAAGAACATCAAAGCGTCGATGAATATTCATAAGTCCATAATGTCAAAACTGCAATTTAATTTTTTATTTCAAGGAATGGAAATGGGAACATTTGCAACGGGATCTGTACGTAAAACCCGTTTTGGCAATTTACCAATCCAATTTAATAGCATAAATAGAACGATCCTTTATAAACCTTAGATGATTATACTAAAGAAGTTAAGTTTAGATTAGAAATACCATATTATAGAGCTAGAATAATGTTACAAGAACATCAGTAAAAACAGCCGATTTAGGACCATTCGAGGTTATAGAAATAGCTAAAATAACAACATAACAATTAGAAACATATACAAACAGTACATTAGGTTAGATTAAAAATTATCTAAAATAATTTTAAAAAAAAAAACATTTAAAATGTTTATGGATTAAACTACTATTAAAAATATATTTATTAAATTAAAACTATTTCGAAAAAAGGGAAAAATGTGTATGTATACACATCATATATTCACAAAAGCAATAATGCACAAGCGTAACATGAGCTAGCACCAAGCACTTTGATGCAAGCGCTCCAAATTATTTCAATGTATGTACTGACACTCTCCCTCTCTTTATAGACGTCGCATGAGTCTGAGCATAAAAATATATATTGTAACGTAGACAGCCTGGGTGGCAACTCGTGTAGTAGGAAAACGCAAACTGTCCCCCTTAAGAAGCGGTCCCATTCTCTACGGCTGGGCACACTAATAACGGCGCCACCGGGAGGGCTAGTTTTTTTGAGCTAGCGCGGCCAACTTAACGAAGAGAAGAAGATAGGGAGAAAGAGGGAGGAAGGGCTTGAAAGTTTTCGCTGCCGCCAAGACAAGGAAAATAAAGAGATTGAATAAACGAAAGAAACTATCTCTGTTTTCTTTGCGATTCTGCTGCGTTATCTTAGGCCTGACGATCGAACGCCCAACCTTAAACCAACCGCTCGGCCACGGGTGGCGTTATTTTGTTCCACAAAGGCAAGACACGTTACATTGGTGTCAGGTGTGGGGTTATGTTCGGTTACTGCGAAGAACCTCACCACGTGTAAAATGCCTAAGAAATCTACGCAGGCTCGGAACAGCAGAATACAAGAGGATAGCGGCAGTTCTATTATTGCTATAGCACAATCAGTGGAGGCGGTGAATAAAAAGATGGACCGAATGTGCGAAGCCTTAGAACGGTCCTTAATAAGCGTCTCGCCGCCGGAACACACCACGTGGGGTGGGTTACCCCAACCAAGGCAGGACGCGACTGGTAGACAAGGTGGCGAATTACTATCAGTGGGCAGAGGATGAGAAATGTTTGGCAGTGGTGTTGAATCTGCGCGGTCGCGCCTCAACATTTTATGGCACCTTGCCTACACAACCTACACTTACCTACTCAGTACTGTGTGCCGCCATGCGTCAACGATTCATGCTAGATTGCCGGTCGAGCTATCAACTGTTGCGTCATCGGATACAAAGACCCAGGGAATCATTGCCCGATTTCGCATTGGAATTGGAACGCTTGGCCCAATGAACTTTTAGTGGAATGCCCGGACATATGTATGACCAGATTCTGGTGCAACAATTTATTGACGGTATGCGCGAAACTCCGCTACAGGGATTAGTAATTTCTAGTCGACCGATTCAGCTACAAGAGGCATTGGACGTAGCGATGCGAGTGCAAGCCCAGTTTGGACGCACACACGGTAAGCCGGTTCTGCACAGTAATGTGGTCGAGAGTGGAGACATCCATACACCAAAACGTCGCCGACGAAGACGAGGTCGCAGCCAGCTCACGAAAGAGGCACCGCTAACAACAAGTCGCCCTTCGGAAAACAGCAGCATGCCAATGTCGCGGGGCGAACATTGGCAATAGTAGACAACTCCCCCACCCAACAATACAGCTATTCTATCTCCAACACCAGTAAATGTACCTTCGACCCTCAGGCCCAATTCAGTGAAGAACGCTTCAGTTGCCCACTAATGCCGAGCCCACAGGCATCACGAACGGAGAGGCTAGATGAGGGTGAAAGCGCGGAACCGGCAGTGGAAAATATTCTGGCCCCTATCGACCGTCCAGATACCCGAAATTCAGCCACCAGTACCAGGAACGTTCGCCATTCTACCGTCTGCCATATTTGAGCATTCCGTTCCTACCATATTGGAGCCATCCACGGACCAGAGCAGCAGGCATCCAACCACGCCGTTGCACTAGTCACTATGGACAGAGCCCGCGGTTGGAAGCGAGAACCCTGGCTTGAACGAAGAAACCGTATTGGCGCGATTGTTTCGTGAACCCTTGGCCGCCGTCCCAACAAATATATGCGCTAAATGCCCCCCTGAAATAAACAGGAAAGATGCTGCTATCTTAAATGGCCGACGTGGGACGGGGAATCCTATCCAAGCTACGTATTCACCTGTACCAAATGCTAAGGACAGCTTACATTGTATTGTTTTCTTTCAGCAGAGGCCATTGCCAATAGTGGTGGATACCGGCGCGGCAGTCTCGGTCTCTGTTGAATTGGCGAGATGTGAAGCAGCCAATACGAACCTCACCATGCCAGGTAACCATGTATGGTATGGCGTCGTCAACGCTCACCTCCATTGAAGAAACGATGGTAGAGTTGCAAGTGCTGCGCAAGCCCCTGATTCATTGATTTGTCCTGGTGAAGGATTCTACGCCTACACTGCTGGGTACTGATTTTTGGCTAGAACACAAGGTCGTGATCGACTTCGATAAGATGCACCTAAGGTTCCACTGGGGTACCATGCCCTTGCTCCGCGCCTCCGAAGCGCCACGAAATCCGATATACTTGATGACTCCCGTCTGTTTGGCGCCACGCTCCGACACGCATGTCAGAGTGCAATGTGCGACGACTAAGCCGGCGTTACCGAGCTTGCTGAAGGAAGACTGTTACACAGAGCTGCCGGACGATATCGTCCTGAGCACCGGCGTCGTCCAACCAGTGGCCGGCCCATTTTCTGCCAGGATATCGAATCTAAGCGCACACGAGAGAACGCTGCCACCCACACTAGTTTTGGGCGACTTAGAAACCGTTGAAGTGGTATTACCAGAAAGATGTGAAGATGCGAGCTCAGATTCTGTCGATTGGGACCGATTCGGAAAAGTGGACCTACCGCCTACAAAACAACTAATGCTAAAGGAACTTTTGGATCGCTATCGGCTTATTTTTGCCCGAAACGATGACGAGACTGGTCAAACCAACTTAGCTTCTCACCACATCGATACCGGCCCGGCAAGCCCTATTAAACAGATGGCCCGAAAAATACCTCTTGCGCGCAAAGCTGAGGTGCAGCAACTGGTTGCTGACATGGAGAACAGAGGCATAATTCGCCCGTCCGTCAAGAAGAAAGATGGAGTGACACGATTTTGCGTGGACTATAGGCGCCTGAATGAGATAACAGTCAAGGACTCATACCCGCTGCCCAAAATGGACGACATCCTATCCACGTTGTACGGCTCCCAGTGGTTTTCGACGATGGACTTACAAAGCGGATACTGGCAGGTGCGGATGGACGAACCCTCCCGACCAAAGACAGCTTTCACTTGCGATGCTGGACTTTTCGAGTTCAATGTGATGCCATTTGGGCTTTGCAACGCCCCCGCTACGTTTGAACATTTGATGGACAATCTTCTGTCTGGGGTGATGTGGAAGTTCGCGCTAGTCTTACTCTCGCACGACCGATTAGCACCTCACACACCTGCAGGACGTGTTTAAACGACTGGCAGAGGCTGGCCTTAAACTTAGTCCGAAAAAGTGCAGCTTCTTTAAGAAACAAGTTAGTTACCTAGGCCATATCGTGAGTCCTGATGGATTACAGGCGTGTCCCGGCAAGATTGATAAAGTGCTGAGCTGGCCTACACCAAGGAAATACCAAGGAAGTGCGATCGTTTTTGGGTCTTTGCTCATACTACCGCAAGTTTATCCCCAACTTCGCTTCTATCGCTCGACCGCTCCACCAGCTGACTGAGAAACTTCGACGCTTTGAATGGGACACTCACTGCAGTCA
The DNA here is from genome assembly GCF_018902025.1 of Drosophila willistoni. Lineage (NCBI taxonomy): Eukaryota > Metazoa > Arthropoda > Insecta > Diptera > Drosophilidae > Drosophila > Drosophila willistoni. The sequence goes on along the minus strand of NW_025814060.1, from coordinate 83,571 downwards.
CTCCTTTGACCAGTAACACGTCGAGACCTCCTCGCCGTAGTCCGTGCCACTAAACACTTTCATCATTATTTGTATGGCCGTCCGTTTCTCGTACGGACTGACCATGCATCTTTACAGTGGCTGTACAACTTCAAAGAACCAGAAGGGCAGATGGCACGTTGGATAGAACGTCTGCAACAGTACGACATGCAGATTCAGCATCGAAGTGGTACACAACATGGTAACGCTGACAGCCTCTCTCGCCGACCTTGTAGCGACTGTCCCACATGCGAAAGAGTCGAACGGAAAAATGGAGTGGCTGTGTTGTTTACCCACGTCCTGTTACCCGACCTGCGCAAGGAGTAAGAGGCGGACCAGGCCCTCGGTAAGGTGCGCGATTGGATGAACAAGTCCGAACGACCGCCTAAACCAACATTGTGGGGCGAGAGCCCAGAAATTATAGCTTTGTGGCATCTCTACGACCGATTAGCCTTTGATGAAATAGGAGTGATTACCATAAAAAACTCGGAGAATATACCGGTAGCCCTTATGCCACGCTCACTGGTAGATGCTGCCATTCGAGGCGTGCACGACTCTCCATCCGGAGGTCACTTCAGTGCTAAGAAGACTTTAGCCAAAGCGAAGTAACGATTTTACTGTATCGGCCAAAGTGCCGATATAACCCTCTGGTGCGCACGCTGCACCATCTGCAACGCACGCAAAGGACCACCTCGAAGAACCGTCGGTCGCCTGCAACCAAGCCTAATGGGAGCCCCGTTCGATCGTCTAGCGATTGACATTCTAGGCCCTCTACCCACTACGCCTCGTGGGAACCGTTACGTCGCTGTCGTTATGAATTATTTTACCAAGTGGCCGGAATGTGCAGCCATACCGGACCAGACAGCCGAAACCGTAGCTCGAGCGTTGGTACAAGAAGTCTTCTGTCGATTCGGCGTTCCATTCGTCTTACACTCTGATCAAGGACGCAACTTCGAAGCGGGCGTCTTCCAGGCCTGTATGCGGCTGATGACTGTTGAAAAGACACGTACCACGCCGCTGCATCCACAGTCAGACGGCATGGTGGAACGCTTCAATCGCACGTTGCTAGATTACTTGGCAAAGTTCGTATCTACTAGCCAGCATGATTGGGATGAGCTGCTGCCCATGGAGTTATTGGACTACAGGTCAGCGGTTCATGAAAGCTCCGGTTATTCGCCCGCAAGGCTAACGTTTGGAAGAGAACTTAGGCTGCCCAACGATTTACTATTTGGAACACCAGCTCCTGTCCCTACGGAAGTCCCGGAATTCTTGGCTAAGCTGCAAAATCAACTGCGGGTGGTAAATGCGAACGCTCGCCGCCAACTGCTAACGGCTGCCCAGACTAACAAAATCCGCTACGACCTACGATCGCACCCTCAGGAATTCTGCCCCGGCGACGAAGTATGGCTCTATTCATCTAGCCGAAGAGTAGGCCGTTGCCCAAAGCTACAATGCGATTGGATTGGGCCCGCTACAATAGTCGGATTTCGGATCTTGTCTACTAATAACGGCGCCACTGGGAGGGCTAGTTTTTTTGGGCTAGCGCGGCCAACTTAACGAAGAGAAGAAGATAGGGAGAAAGAGGGAGGAAAGTTTTCGCTGCCGCCAAGACAAGGAAAATAAAGAGATTGAATAAACGAAAGAAACTATCTCTGTTTTCTTTGCGAGTCTGCTGAGTTATCTTAGGCCTGACGATCGAAAGCCCAACCGCGTTATTTTGTTCCACAAAGGCAAGACACGTTACAATATGTTTCTGAATAAAAATCAATCTGAATATTACCACCAAACGGCACTGACGTGTTTGTCTCTTAATTTATTAATCAAAGTGTAACCCAGGTAGACCGTATCGCAAAGAATTTCATAAACAACTGAGCGAAACAAAGCGAATTAACATATCAACGAATAAATGAAGTCGCTCCGCGTGTTTGTGTAAAAAATAGACTGCGTTTGTCAAAAATTGTGTAGGGCTCTCAGTCGCCTCAGAGACGCATTATTTACAATCATATTGCTATTAGTTTGATCTAAAAGCAACAAATAGTTGCAATAACAAACTGCGTAATTTTGGAAAAGCCATGTCGATCAATTCGTGCCCAAGCTCTCTTGATCCCCACCAGCAACAGCTACAAAAACAATTGTACAACAACAACAACGTGAGCGTCGACTCTCGGTCCAACACAACAACGCGAACTTTTCGGTGGTGGCGCCGACCCCACTGAATGCAAGCCGCTCAGCAGCAACTAGTACGAACAAGTGGCCCATATGACCACCCATTAAAGTAAAGATATAGAAATATTAAATGTAATAAGATAATAGGTTATATATAAAAAGAAAACAGGATGGGTTAAAATAAAGATGATTACAATTAACGTGCTAATGTCTGTTGTAGTCACCACATAGTATAGGAAAAGGTTCATGCAGAGCAAATTCAGTTGTGAAAGTAAGAAGTATAAGCGGTGCAAAATTGCGTGTTCTACTAAATGGAACAGAAATGTTAATTTGCCTCAACAGCTCGGAAGAGGCAATCTCACCATTCAAAAGTTTGTAAAGAAAAGTTACTCCAAGCATAACTCTACGTTTAGTTAAAGAAGGAAGGTTAATTAACTAGAATAAGATGAAAGTTGTACAGTAAAAACTGTTTTTGTACAGATTCTATTTTTTTTGATAAAACAAACTGGAATTTAAAAGAACGGTGGGGTGATCACTAATAAAAAAGGTGAATAGTAATGGGCCATGGTTACTGCCCTGTGTGACTCCCGATTCAAAGGATGTAAAATGTAAAAAGGTTAGTTGTGGTAGATTTATTCTTCACAAACCCATGATGGTATGGCGATAAAATAGATTTATGCATTTGAGACGTCATATTTTTCTCAAACAGTTTAGGTATCGATGACAATTTAGAAATTCCTCTGTAATTAGTGACGTCGGATTTATTGCCACATTTGTGAAGATGTAAAAGAAACGAATCCTTCCATATAGTTGGAAACTCGGACAGTGTAACGGACAACGCAAAAGCTTAAGTAAGGGCGGACACAAAGACTCCGCACAGAACCTCAGGACACAAGCGGGAATTGCGTCTTGGCCGTCTGAGTATACCGGCTTAATCGACATTAGTTCCTTAGCTACCGAAATTTCTTTACTTAATTTACTTTGCCTTTGCTTGCACTGGTGACAGAGCGGCAACCCGCTATGACGGCGCGCTATTCACAGAAAATTTGGCAACCATGAAAGACGTGAAAAGAAGAGAAAAACACAAATGTAAGATAAAATAGAAACATGTGAGAAATTTGAATTAACATTGAAATAAAGATTTCAGCCAACCGATCTAACCGATCGATTTGCCCCACAAATTGTGCAACTGAATATAGCGCAATAGAACACAAAACCGGCGTTTAATTGTTTGGTTAGAGGGCTCGGCATATATGTTCTTCTCGCGAACTTTTTTGGAGCTATCGCACGTCACAACCTGAACATTTTCTACATCGTGAAATATTTATTTCTCTCGCTCCAGAGATATTAGCAGAGTCCGAATATTTCTAATTCGTGGGAGCGACGCGGCAGACGATTACATGCCGGCTCGATGAGAGAGGAAAAGAGAGGGAGATAATGAACCACGTGCAAACAGAAGCCAACTGCCAAATTAAGTTAAGCCCTGGAGTGCACTCTACGGATTTAGGACACAACAAAACTTTGTCATCGGAACAGTTAGCGGCCCGCCAAGTACTGAACAAAGACTTACCCGTGTTTTCCGGTAAGCCAGAATAAAGGTTTTTCATTATATACTACGAACAATCTACTGAAAGATGTTGAATTAGTAACGAAGAGAATCTTATTCGACTCCAAAAGTGCTTAAAAGGAGCGGCTTGGGATGCCGTTCGAGGAAAGCTAATATGTCCAGCGACGGTGCCGTATGCAATCGGTACGTTAGAAGAAGTTGTGGTGTCGATGGGTGCAGGCAGATACACCACTTGGCCGAAGAACTGTGCTTAACGTGGACCAGTCAAGTCACTCAAACGGAAAGCGCGTCCAAGTATGTGAGTGTCGGAGTGTTTTCGATGTGTCAAGGTGCGACGCGATTTGAACTCAAGAGTTTGCACACGGTACGTAAGCTAGACTTGCACACGCAAACAGTTGCCGACGAACTGGTAACATCGAGAAACCATCTACAGTATTTACCAAATTTAAGTTACTGTAACGTAAAAGCAAGCTTAATTATTGGTCTGGATAATTTGAAAGTTTGTGTGCCTTTGTTGATACGGAAGTCCGAAGGAGACGACGTGGTCGCGGCGCGCTGTAGATTGGGCTGGTCTGTGTATGGCACAGCGATGCCACTTAGCGTTTTCACACATATTGCACATATGTGAGTGCAATGAAGCGAGCAGCATGCGCGCTTTGGATGCGTCAATGAAAGAATACTTTGCTATGGAGTCCTCGGGAACACGTGTGCCAAGCAAGCCATTAAGAACGAAAGACGACGAGCGCGAATTGCAGATTATGGAGGCGACCATAAGTTATTGCCCGATCGACAAACGTTGGCAAACTGGACTGTTATGGAGGTTCGACAAAGTAGATCTACCGGATTCATACTCAATGGCCATGAGGCGTCTTTAGTGTTTAGAAGCGAAAATGGCAAATACGGCTCAGAAGTTTCTATGGCGCAGTGGAAATTCGGTTAAAGCGGCAGAAACGTACGTGATGCAGGTTATGACATTCGGGGCTTCCTGCTCGCTGGCCTTAGCTAATTACATAAAGAATCGCAACGCAGAGCTGTTCAGAAAATAATCTCCAAGAGCTGTTGCGGCCATTTGTAGAAACACTTGGATGAGTCTCTTCAGGAAAAGGACCAAGACTGGAAAATTTGGGTGAAGCTGTTACCCAATATCAACGAAGTGAGGTTTTTTCGAGATTCTTGTATGAACAAGAGACACAATGGCATGGAGCATGGAGCAGAGCCCGAGCAAGACAAGTGAAATTATCTTGCACCACGAGGAGAAAAAAGAAACTATAGTTTGGCTTGCATCACACCTGATCCGGAACGATTCTGAACGTTGGAAAAGCTACGGGCGGTTCAAAAGCGAATTCTAAACTTTTTGCAAGGCATATGTAAGAGGCCTTGCGAAGAACAATTGAGGAATATTTTGGCTATAAACCGCGATATGGAAACCGATGCTGTTTTTATTCGTGCATTCCAAGAAGAAGAGTTTCCAGAAGAGATCAGATGCTTAAACCAAGGACCAGGAAAATTAAGCTATTTAAGTGCACTCCTTACCTGGACGAGTTAGGAGTGCTACGTATCAAAGGACGAATCGACAGATTTGAAGGCGTAGACACTAAACGACCCATTATACTACCGCAAAAGCATAGAGTAACGTTTCTGATTATGGTGTCCTATCACAGGAAGAATTACCATTTGTACAATGAAATTGACGTTAACAAGGTACGACAGCGGTACTGGATAACCGGCTTATGCAGTACCGCAAACGCCTGTGTAGCGTGCCGTATGGCCCAACCAGTGCCACCAAAGATGGGCGATTTACCAAAGGAAAGGTTATCGCCGCACACACAACCATTCACCTTTACTGGAGTGGACTGCTTCGGCCCATTTGAAGTCGCAGTGGGCCGCAGGCACGAGAAGAGATGGGGCGATGCCTTACGACCCGTGCGGTACACCTAGAAATTGCTGCATCACTGTCAACTTACTTATTTCTATGCGTATTAAAGGCGTTTGTAGCCAGAAGACGGGTGCCGCGCTGCATACTATCGGACAATGGTACAAATTTTAGAGGAGCGAGTCGCGTATTGAAGAAGCACATAGAACGGATATCAACTTCAGCTGTGGAGCAACAGTATCCAACGTTGGAGTTTAAGTTTAACCCTCCCAGTTCACCGCAAATGGACGGCGTTTGGGAGCGTCTGGTACTTTCAGAAATACTGCCAAAGGCCAGCCTGAAGGAGTAGTGCTAAGAGGAGCGTTTGCTGACGTAGAGCAAATATTGAATTCGAGGCCTCTGACCTATGTGCCTTTAGAAAACGCCGAATCGCAAGCATTAACGCCGAACCATTTTCTAAAAGGCAGTTCTAGTGACCTACGTGAGAGCGGTTCACTGGAACAGTCTGGTCCGCAACTCGCAAAAAAGTATCGTGTTGCCAGCCAAATTGCCGACCGTTTCTGGAAGAGGTGGCTAAGAGAATTCTAGATATTCTCTACCAACAATCACAAAGCGCACGAAATGGTTCCGACCGCAGCTCAAGCCGATAGCAGTAGGTGACGTGGTGATAATTGTAGACGATGCCTAAACGTAATACTTGGCCAAAGGGAAGAGTGATCGACGTTCATCGTGGGAAAGACGGACAGTTGCGAAGCGCAGTCGTTCGCACAGTAGATGACGCGACCAACAGTGAAGCTGGACGTACTGAATTTAGAGAGTAATCCACCGCACGAAAACGCTGGTGAATTACGGTCTTTGGCTTTGCTTGCACTGGTGACAGAGCTGCGACCCGATATGACGGCGCGCTAGTCACAGAAAATTTTTCAAACAGGAAATACGCGAAAAGAAGAGAAAAACACAAATGTAAGATAAAATAGAAACATGTGAGAAATTTGAATTAACATTAAAATAAAGATTTCAGGCAACCGATCTAACCGATCGATTTGCCCTACAAATTGTGCAACTGAATATAGCGCAATAGAACACAAACCGGCGTTAATTTGTTTGGTTAGAGGGCTCGGCATATATGTTCGTCTCGCGAACTTTTTTGGAGCTGTCCCCACGTCACACCCTGAAGATTTTCTACATCCGTTTTGCCGAGAAAAAATACACGATCTTGACCACTCAATACTTTCGCACTATTTATTAGTGAACTATTTATTATTGTCAAATGTGTAGAACTACAACGTTTGGTTGTTAGCAAGTTGAACTTCAGGTATGCGAATCAACAATTTGGATGAATTTTGGATATGTTGTAAAATACACCGTTATTTGAAGCTGTGTGAAATATTTCGGCACACTATTCTATATTTTCCTAATTAATCGTCTTTAAAGTAATAGCTTTTGTGATTTATAAGTAAAACAGCCGAGTTTTTATTTATTGTAACATCATTGGGTTATGATTTTAGCTTACTTTTCTATAATTAATTGTTTTTTTTTTGCTTTAGCTTTCTTCGTCGACTGCTGTGTTTGTTGACTTTAATAAATTAAAACCAGAGGGCCGGGGCTAACTTTGAGCGATATACCTATATGATATAGTCACCCGATCTTAAACAAATTTGGCACAGTCATTAATAGTTATGCTAAACTAAGAAATATAAATTTTTATGGCAATTGTTTAAAAGTAACGAAGTTGAGAGGAACATTATAGATAATAATAATATCCCACAATCCAACGCTGCAAATGATATGCCAGATACAAGATATAGTCGAGACACAAACCAAAGATACGATATACGCACAGAGAGGCAATAAGAGAAGTACATGCACTAGCATACCATGCGTGTGGTTTGGGGAACAATACGCGGGATAAGCATACACCCACACTACACGTATACTATGCGTATATGACCGCGAGAGAGTACCGGTGGCCAATGCAGGTACTCTCTGCCTACGTCACGCTTGCGGGGCCGAAAGCAGTTATATGGCGAACAGCCAAAACCAAGCAAACAAAAGTGACGGCCAAGCAAGCCCATGAGACGGGTGCCGAAACGAAACCAAGTGAGAACTCTGCTTGTGAATCGGGGAGTAGGGGGAAAGAATAAATGCAAGAAACGATAATGGCTTGTGGATTTGTAAGGGGAATATGCAAGCCGAAGAGGGAGGGATGAGCAATGGGGAATTCCTATATCCAATGGATAAGATATGCACATTAGATTGCGATACAGAAAGCTGCCTATATAAAGGAAATCATCTAGTCAACAAGTCGTGATAAACCAAGGGAATTTTAAGGCCTTACGAGTAACCTTAAAAGTTCAAGCTAGTGCAAACAAATACTGTGAAAAGGATCGAGGAGAAGTAGAATAACTCAGAAGGCCTTACGAGTAACCTCTCAAGTTACCAGACAACCAACAAGTCCTTGGAATAGGACCAGAACACCGTGCCCCAGGCGTAAAAGAAGAGAAGTCAAGCGGCTTTAGGACGATCCACAGCACATTGGAAGGCACGAGGATATATCCCACTGCTGAAATTCCAGGATCTATATATCCTGATAAATAACAACGTGAACGGGAACGTGAAAGAAAGGCCATAGGATCTATCCTAAGGCCAATCAGCGTTTCAGAGATACTCTGAAGAGGGAGATACCAGTCAAAGTAATTACATTGCGAGTCTGAAATAGGAACCAGCGGAGACACAAGGAACGAGAGACGGACTGGAGCATGCAGTGAACCACAATCTGCGCTGTCCAAGTTCGGGACATCTCCAGAGAAATTAGTCATACCCAGCCGAGCCCAAAATATTATAAATAAATACGTGATTTAAAACCATTAATCAAACAAACGAGTTCTAATTTCACCAGGGCACAAAATAAATTTTTTTGTGCCGAACCTAGCCCAAGAAATATTAGACATATCCCAAGGGACGATAAAGGATCGTTACAAAGTTATTGACCAAAGTCACTGTTTTCGATCGGTCCTATGGGAGCTATATGTTATAGTCACCCGATCTTGATCAAAGTCGCACAGTCGTTTGTTAGTGTAATAAATTCATAAATATTTATTGTATTGTATTGTATTAAAGTATAGGATATACTTGTAAACTATCAACCTAACTATATTTTACAAGCACTGGCTACTAAGGCCTTCGGCTTAGACGAAAACTACATTCATACACTAGCCTGGGATTCGATCCTGATCCTCGTTGTTCAGTTGACTAAGTGACTAGGCCACTTAGACAACTCATTTACCGAGGACTGCTCCGAATAAATTTATTTAGCAATTTAGAAAAAATATTCCATACATTTCGTTTCAAGTGACGATTTTAGCATACCCTTTAAAAAAGTAGTTTACATTTAGATGGAAAATATATTCGTTCTTTCGCAAACATTAGCCTGTTTATCTAAAACGTTTTTCCACTATGATGGCTATAGGTAAGGAAAGAGTTACCAAAAAAGTTGCAAGGCTATACAGACTTTGACACGGTCGAAGTTACCCCCGGCTGGTTTACAGTATATTCCTTAACTATTATATGTTTTGGCCAAAAATCTTCTCGACATATATGTCACGAGAATAAATTAAATTTAATCTTTTCTATCGCAATATCCAAGATGTTAATTTTCTTCCTAATATAGGCTATTACATCATCAGATGTGACAACAGGGTCTAGCCTAGAAACAAATATATGTTTCTTTGGTGGTATGCCAACGAGAGGCCGCGGTCCCTACGCAGCAGCAACGTTGGACAAGTCAACTTGTTTACGGGGCCCTCGATGCTTTTAGAACTATCGGCAATTTCCATTGGAATGGGTAATTGCCCGGACACATCGGATACTACAATAGGCATCGTTTCTAAGAGATCATTCCCTGGTGATTCCGGTAATTAGTAAGGCTAAGGGGACGATAAGAGACGCTGGCGGATCTACAGATACAGAAACAAGGACTGGTCCTTTTACGTTTCGGAGACTCATTCAAAGGCGATAAACTTCTGAACTGAGTCTCCACCGCAGTAAACTCCGCTTGGAGTTTATTAAATCCTGCCCTTAAAGTCAAAACTATCTCTAGTCCGCCTCATGAATGAGCGCATCTCATTCTCGACCTTTGGATTCTATTCTTCTTTTCTTTTTGTAATAATGTAATAATAGTAATAATGTAATAATAGTGTTAATGTACACTCCTCATCACATCACAGAACATCTCCAACGTACATTTTCAATAACACACTGCTCCTTCACATGTACAAAATATTTGTAATAGAAGTTGAGTTTGTATGTACATATAGTGTACTTGCTGCGTTTATAAGAGACTACTCTTGAAAACATTTAGGACATTTGGAGTTCTCTTACCGTAAAGGTTCTGTTTTAAATTAAACTTAGATAAGTGAAATAACCGTAAAAAATATAAGCAGAGCCATAAGATTACGAATTTTCCGTAATATTGGTTTTCTGTTAAGTAACTTTTTATTTTGTCTAAAGCCATGTATATTTGATGTCGTGTGAGTGATCGCTCTTTTGAAGCTTTTTTCTCAACAGATAAAAACAGGCGCCCCTAAATTTTCTTACCGTCGATAGTACTCTAAACGTACTTTAATAAATTATTGGTGATGAATTGCAAAAAATTTGATTTTCTTTGATTTATTGTACATATATAAATTTATTTTGCTTCCGTATGTCGTTTGGGTGATTCCGGAATTGCATTTATGGCAAACAACTTTGGGGCATAGCATAACTCAAATATTGAGTTTCTGCAGCGATTCCATAACAAGCATTGTTTTTTTTTTCACATGCAATGGTGCAATGCATAGAAGGAAGCATCTCCATTTAAAGTTTATATATTCTTGATCAGCACCAATAGACGAGTTCAGAGATCCATGTCCATCTGTCCGTCCTTCTAGATCGATTTGTATACTGCACGGGTTGTATACCTTGTATTCAACCGGGTCTGCTGATGATAAACTTGGTGGTTCTTGACATAGCTATACAGACAACCTGCTCACCTTTTGTTGTTGCAATTCCCAACTAGTTTTAGCGTTGAAGACTTGGTATGGCTATTGCAATTCTGGAGTTCTTTAGAAAAGTCTGGTGATGATAGAACTTGGTACTTCTTGAAATAGCTATACAGGCAACTTGCTCACCTTTTTGTGTGTTGCCGCCTTTGTCGCAATCTAGCCAGATAATCTACATTTACAAAATTAAATGTGCTTTTTTTTTTATTTATCAATTCTGGTATTCCATTTCACTATCAAAATTTAAATTTCCGATATAAAACGAGTGCTTAAGTTTATTAAAAATTATCCATTTACATTTTATTTTATTTTTTTGTATTTTTTAATATTACTGATTGGACCTTGTTGGTGGTTCAGTCTCATCGTCATCCGAAGGAGGTTGTCGGGATCGTGTACTGAACTGTGAACCAAATGCCTCATCAGGAATATCATCTCTATATCGAGTCCACTTAATCAGAGTTTCTGGTGATCGGTACAAAAATATAAGTTTTGCATATAAATCTTCTTCTAGCCGATATTCTTGAGTCTCACGAACCAAATATATATCATTACACAGTTTTAATATTCGGTCGACATACGGTAGGTCCTCAAACATTATTCGTCTATGATTGTTGGCGATAAGGGAGCGAATGATGCGTGAAACCAGAAACACAAATGTTGTATAGAGGCCAATAATACTATTTAGAAAAATTAATAATTAATGAGTCATATTTTATATGTTGTGAAAAACTTATAATACCCGGTTTTCTCTATATAGCTCATAGTTGTCGGAAATGATTTATCGCAGAAAACGTATATGACAACACCACTTTCGCAATCGCTTTCAGGCAATTTTGAAAGAATATCGTAATAAAATTTATCATCACAATAGTCATGCATTTCCCACCAAGATTTTCCTTCGGCTTTTTTTTTCTCTAATATCATTGGCCGCGTATATTTGCCTATCAGTATAACAATATAAATAAATGAATTAATATGTCCGTACAATATACTAATTGTAAGTGACTACTATTAGAAATCTTTTACACAGGGCAACAAAAGAGTAGTGTACGGCCCAGCTATGACACTTTACACAAGCGGTATTGAATGACAGTTTGGCCGTTGAAGACCCATATCCAGAAAAAATTTTTTTCCAAAATTTTATAAGTAACTCATACTTTTTTTGGAAAAAAGTTACGTTTGGTTAATATTTAAATGCTAAACTTCTTAATTTTTCATTTCCCGGAACTTGGGAAAAAATTTAGTTTTGTCAATATCCTGGTCACAACTGGGCCATCTCTCCTACTTTTTCTGCGGCAAAGAGGCCAAATTTGTTTAGAGTTATTTAAAGTCGCTGATTTTGAGTACTTTTTGAGATGTGCACTTTGTAATCAGCGACCTCAAATTACCCTTAAAGAATATGCGGTGCTTATTTGTTGCCAAAGCTTTATTACCGTGTGTAATTTATACATATATTTAGTGAAAATACCACTTCTGAACAAGGCAAGTATTTACAAAATTTTGTGGATCGAAAATTATTTTGATGGCAATGTTATAAATATTTCATATAACTTGTATGTCCATTTAGAAATAAAATTCTAAAATAATTGGCGGTGCTAAAGAATAATGTTTAAAAGTCTAAAGTTATCGCAAACACTAAATATTTTTAATCAGTTCTTAATCTTATTTTTATACTTACCATCGTAGTCCCTTATAAATTTTACATTAATTTTCTGGTTTTGAACGGTTGCAAATTTTGGTAATATATCCGGGACCAAAATCTTTTCTTTGCTATTATCATTCGAAAGAACCTTGATTAGCATTTCTCGCGTCATTTCTTTATTTTTTGTTAAAATATATGTAGTTTCATGCTTTGTAAGCTCCAATGTATTACTGCTTGTTAATGTGAGACTAATGCGAATATCTACTTCCTTACCTAAATAAATAAGTATATTAGGCTCAAAGAAGAAAAAACTAATGCACACTTACCCGTTTTCAAGTCATTTAAAAGACGATTTTTGTCGGGGGGTGACATATTCCAGACCATTACTGAATTTGCATCGAATTTAATTGCTGTAATATCGACGGCATCATAAATCAGAATGTGGTCAGATGCGTAATTATCTAAAAGGAAGCCATTCAGTAATTTTTGATAATTATACTCTGAAAATTGATGAATTCCTGAATAGCTTTGTGACACATAAATAGGTTCATATTGTCCGATTTTTACTTCAATATCAGCTTTATGAGGTACATTGGGCTTGCCAACAGTTCCGACAAGTGCAAACAGAAATAGAGGACTCCAAATAAGAGCTACTAAAATTAATATAATAGTTCCACCGATTAGAAGCTTCATGTATAATGGTTTCGGCTCTCCTCTAAGAACTGGAAAATCTGTTTCCAATTGTCTATAACAACGCACAATAAATACTGATTGGAATATATCCTCCATTTTTATCCACTCCATTACCGTAAGTGTTGTTCCCAAACATACCCAGTCTAATAATGTTCTTAGTATATAAAGAAATGGTATTTCCATGTAGCTATTAAAAATGATTGATAAGTGCTGAACTTAATAATTTAACTTGGAAATACATACATTTTAAAAGCAATGTAGTTTACCAAAGAATATCCTCTTATAAATACGTTTCCCAAGATACGTTTCGGGTAGCCGCAGCGAATTTGATAAGCAGATAACACCATGTGACAACATTTAATTAAATAAAAGATCACTGGTGCAGTTGCTCCGAAACTATGAGCTGTTACGTAGGGCACTAAAAAAAACATCCATATATGTATCCCAACAACCGTAACGAAATGAAAGACTATTTTGTAAACCAAAGCTTTTCGTAAGTAAATGGCACGTTCCGTTACAATAGTCAAAAATTGAACAATCAGCATAAGGAGAAAACTAAATGGAACTTTATTTCCTTGAATATACGTTTCCAAAACACTAGTACTATATTTATATCGGTACTGTAAAAGAAAAAAACTATAAGTTTACAAATCTGACTTTTTTTGTGCAAGGTTTTTATAAATATTTGCAGAGTAATTTCGAGGTTAAAAAAATAATTGTTGTTCGGATTCGGAACCATTTTTGGGCCACATAGTGTCATAACTTATGTTTATAATTTTTAAAGGTTAACTAGGTATAGATATAGGCAACAAAAACATTTTTTTAGATACTTTGCAAGCTGTAATTAAATCAAATTTCATTAAATAATTTTGGTGTCAATCACAAATTGAAAGAAAGGAAGCGCAGCCACTCGTTAAACCTGAGGATCCTGAGGGGCACCCCACCTTTGAAGTTATCCTTTCTTAGCCTCTCGCTAAACAAATTTTAATATCTTGCTTTTAATCTTCCTTCTTTACACATTTGTAGGCTTGTATTTGGCATCTTCTTTCTCCATAAACAAATCAATGTTGACGTAATTTTTACTATTTTAGAAGATACTCTAGGAGTTTTGTTCCCAACACGTCTGAACCAAAGTTTTTTCTTATTCATCTTAATGTGTTTGTATATATGTCTGAATTATTGCTTAAGAACTTTAAAAATTTTAGGCAAAGGGCTACCATTTGGTGTGCCTTTATAGCAATGAAAAATATTATATTTTTAAAGATAACTTGGAATTTATTACGAGCATATAATATTTTAGCAGTGCTCAGTAAAAGAGTTGAGTAAGTGGCCCGCAACTGGATGTGGGTATTTTTGGTTTGTGAAAAGTGTAGAATTACAACGTTTGGTTGCTTAGATGAGAGTGAGTTTAATTTTTATACCATACACCCATAGGGTGAAATGGTATATTAAAGTCGCCAAAATGTATGTAACAGGCAGAAGGAAGCATCTCCGACCCCACAAAGTATATATATTCTTGATCAGGATCAACAACCGAGTCGATCTAGCCATGTCCGTCTGTCCGTCCGTCCGTCCGTCCGTCCGTCTGTCCGTCTGTCCGTCTGTCCGTATGAACACCTAGATCTCGGAGACTGTAAGAGCTAGAGCCACCAAATTTGGTATGTAGACTCGTGTAGTATGTAGAGTGATCAAGTTTATTTCAAATTTTTGCCACGCCCCTTCTCGCCCCCGCAATTTAAAAAAAGCGTTTATCTCAAAAACTATTCCAGCTAGAGCCACCATATTTGGTATGTATATTCGCTTAGTAAATGCACACATTTTGTATGTGTAAAAATTTTACCACGCCCTTTTCCGCCCCCGTAATTTGAAAAACTTGATTATCTCCCGTATTTTTTTACCTTATGGAATCAAATTTGGCACACTTAAATTTAATACTAATATCTAGCAAAATACCAAATTTGATTAAAATCGGACAAAAAACAGTCGAGTTATGCATATAAACGTTTTTCCATAAGGCCGGAGTTGGCCGTTGGCTGGTGGGGGCGCTAGGGTGCTCGTATGATTGAGTGAGCGAGATACTAAGATATGCTTGTAAAAAGCATGTGAAAATGCATTTGTTTAATAAATTTGAAATATTTGCTTTACTGGTGTATGGTATACCTAAGTCGGCGAGAAGACTTACTTACTTCATTTTTTTTTTATATTAAGTTACTTCCATGTAATTTATGGAAGGATTATTTGGCCTTCCCGTATCGGACGGGTTAACGCTGAGTTTAATTTTATTATTTCATAGGCTTAACTAGGGTTGCCACATGTACAGGGCAGACATATACAGCTTAGAATTGCCATATCAACACCTTTCCTCAATTCAGGGTTCTAATACTTATTTAGTCTAACAAGGGGAACTTCAGGTATGCGAATCACCGATTTGTATGAATTTTGGATATGTTGTAGAATACCCCGTCATTTGAAGCTGTGTGAAATATTTCGGCGCACTATTCTATATTTTCCTAATAAATCGGCTTTAAAGTTGTAGCTTTGGTGACTTATAAGTAAAACGCCGAGTGGTCTACAAGCAGCTCTACGGTGTAAGGGGTAGAGGTCCTGCCTAAAATCGACGGAACTCTGGTTCAACCCCCGCCCGAAACTAGTTAGATTTAGGTTTTCATTTTTTTTTTCCTTTTTTAATAATTATTTTTTTTTAATAGCGAAATAGGTATTTTGATGATTTGTAATTGGAAACATTTTTTATGTATGTTGAAATTATTGTAGATTATTATTAACTATTATTAACTTGTACGCTTAAGGTAATACCAGCTATACGCACGCCATTATGTACTGTATTTTTTAGGCAAGTTTAAAATATGATAAAGCGGATGCAAAACTCCTTAACGCTTATAGAAGAAAATCGAGAAATTTCATCAAAAGAAGACTGCACTAAAGTAAAAACCCCGTCAAAGGCGGGGCAATTCCACTTGTCATCTCTGATATTGAAGGGAATGCTCAAGTATGCATGGTTCGCTTCAGATTAGAAAGTGGTTTTCCAAAATTTTTATTTCGTTTGTTTCCTTAAAATTGGTTTAAAGTTGGTATGTTTTTGCACAAAAGCATTATTTAAACATGTTCATAGTCTTGAGCAAATATACATACGGGTATCATGTTTTTATGATTTATATCACAACAAAAAATGTGAAGGCAGAAGTTAATTAGTCTATTTTGCGTCTATATTTTATTTATGTTTTTGTAAAGGCATAAAAAATGAATCCAATCAAAAATCATCAAAAGACCTATAACGTTATTAGACCAAAATAATTATTGAAAAAGCAAAAAAAAATGAAAACCCAAAACTAACTAGTTTCGGGCGGGGGTTGAACCAGAGTTCCCTTCGATTTTAGGCAGGACCTCTACCCCTTACACCGTAGAGCTGCTTGTAGACCACTCGGCGTTTTACTTATAAGTCACCAAAGCTATAACTTTAAAGCCGATTTATTAGGAAAATATAGAATAGTGCGCCGAAATATTTCACACAGCTTCAAATGACGGGGTATTCTAGAACATATCCAAAATTCATACAAATCGGTGATTCGCATACCTGAAGTTCCCCTTGTAAGCAACGCCGTACTAAAATGTATAATGTGCTTTTTATACCATACACCCATAGGTTGAAATGGTATATTAAAGTCGCCAAAATGTATGTAACAGGCAGAAGGAAGCATCTCCGACCCCACAAAGTATATATATTCTTGATCAGGATCAACAACCGAGTCGATCTAGCCATGTCCGTCTGTCCGTCCGTCTGTCCGTCCGTCCGTCTGTCCGTATGAACACCTAGATCTCGGAGACTGTAAGAGCTAGAGCCACCAAATTTGATATGTAGACTCGTGTAGTATGTAGAGTGATCAAGTTTATTTCAAATTTTTGCCACGCCCCTTTCCGCCCCCGTAATTTAAAAAAAGCGTTTATCTCAAAAACTATTCCAGCTAGAGACACCATATTTGGTATGTATATTCGCTTAGTAAATTATTTTTATGCACACATTTTGTATGTATACAAATTTTGCCACGACCTTTTCCGCCCCCGTAATTTGAAAAACTTTATTATCTCCCGTATTTTTTTACCTTATGCAAATTTGGCACACTTAAATTTAATACTAATATCTAGCAAAATACCAAATTTGATTAAAATCGGACCAAAAACAGTCGAGTTGTGCATATAAACGTTTTTCCATAGGGCCGGAGTAGGCCGTTGGGTGGTGGGGGCGCTAGGGTGCTCGTATGATTGAGTGAGCGAGATACTAAGATATGCTTGTAAAAAGCATGTGAAAATGCATTTGTTTAATAAATTTGAAATATTTGCTTTACTGGTGTATGGTATACCCAAGTCGGCGAGTCGACTTACTTACTTCATTTTTTTTCTTTTTTTCACTTAATAATCTCTTTTTTTTATTACAAGGACGTGTAAAATAACAACTCAAAGATAACTTGTTCTAACTTCAACTGATATGACATTACCTATATCTTTTTTTCCTTATCACATTGATTTTTTTATTTCAGTTTTTAAAGCTTTATACATTATCTTTGTCACTGCGTATTGCTAATTCAATTGATTCGTCCCCTTTGGTGAATAACTTCTTCGCTTGCACTATTCAACATCAACATCTTGGTTTTCTGACTTTGCAAAATTGCTGATACCAAAATTTGGACTTCACATTTGTCTGAATTTAAATTGATTTACAGTAATGGCATAAATATGAAAGTCGTCAATGCTCTTTTTTTTCTCTAGGCAGCTGTATAACTACCTTCTGCTTAATCAAAGCAATACAATTTGATATCCGTTTAGGCATTGTGATAGAACGTACCGAGACTTAATAAATCTTACAAAAATTACAAAAATTACAAAAATTTAATCAACCAAAAAAAAAAAAATGACACTTACTCAAGAACTATATCTTGATATAGAGAACACCAATATACTTGGTTTCATCTTATTGCCGATTCAAGTCCATGACGGATAGTTTATATTTACACGGATTTAAATTTACCTGTGTTACTTAAAACAAACAAAAACCAAAGGGCCGGGGCTAACTTTGACCGCGTCAAAGTTTGTATACCCTTGCAAGTTTTTTGTGTAAAAGGTCTAATGTTTGCGAAAAAAACGGCTTAGGAAATAACGAAGTTATTGATCAAAGTCACTGTTCACCACCGATTGTTCCTATGGGAGCTATATGATATAGTCGCCCGATCTTAATCAAATTTGGCACAGTCAATAATAGTTATGCTAAACTGATAAATATAAATGTTTATGGCAATTGCTTGAAAAGTAACGAAGTTATTGACCAAACTCACTGTTTTCGACCGATTGTTCCTATAGGAGCTATATGATATAGTCGCCCGATCTTAATCAAATTTGGCACAGTCAATAATAGTTATGCTAAACTGATAAATATAAATTTTTATGGCAATTGCTTGAAAAGTAACGAAGTTATTGACCAAACTCACTGTTTTCGACCGATCGGTACTATGGGAGCTATATGATATAGTCACCCGATCTTGATCATATTTGGCACAGTCGTTTGTTAGTATAATAAATTCATAAATATTTAATTTCACGACAATACCTCAAAAAATAACGAAGTTATTGAGAAAAGTCACTGTTCGTGACTTTGACGTTTGTATGGGAGCTATATGATATAGTGATCCGATCCGATCGATATATACAAGCCTACACGCAAAATTTTAGCTCTTTAGCTCTAACGGTCTAGGAGGAGTTTGCGTCGATCCAGACGGACGGACGAACGGACGGGCTATTTGAACTCGCCTAGTCTTGCTGATCAAGAATATATATACTTTATATGGTCGGAGATGCTTCCTTCTATGCGTTGCACACTTCTGACCTATTTGCAAGCGTAGAAAAATGATTATTTACTGTCAGATTTTCAAAAAAAATAATAATGCACGAGAGTTACAAATTATCACGAACTGCAGCGAATAACAGAAAGTACAACAGACATCAGTCAACAGTAGAGAGACACAGTTCAATTTGGAGAGTCGGCAGCGATAAAGCAGCAGTGAGAGAAAAGAATCGAGCCGAAGCAGCAGAGTAAACGACGAGATTAGAATAATTGTAACTTTTCCAAACTATTTTTAATTTAAAATAATCAATAAATTTAGTTGAGTAAACCCACTCAACTCACATAAATGGCAATCGGATATTAGTGGAAATAGGTAGTTGATAATGAGGCAAAGTTATAACAATATATTTATTTGCACAATGATTTAAAGGCCTGTCCAAAAATTAATTATCCTTTATCCTTGTATAAAAACAAATAATTATAATTATAATTATATTTGCCCAATTATAATTATAATTATAATTATTCGTTTTTATACAATTATAATTATTCGTTTTCATACAAGGATAAGGATAACTAATTTTTCCTATTTTTGGACAGGCTTTTAAATCATTGTGCAAATATTATAATATAATAATTATAATTATAATTTTACACTAGTCGAGTAATTTACTTACCGCAAACTTGGGAAAACCAAAAAGCAGCACAAAAAAGTTTATAAAATCGCATAAAAATAGTAAGGAATAGACATCGGTCGATAGACGAGCTTTGTGACGTAAAGCTAGAAAGAATTTATAGAAGCAAGACAAAACGCTACCTTTGTTTCTTTAGGTTAGAAAGTGATAAATGTCAGCATGTATTCTCAGTTGTTTGCTTTCTTAATACATACGCTAAACGCTGCATTGCTCGACGGTAATATTCAGATTCAATGTTGTGATAAACATACTTGTTCTCCATTCCCGGACGAAGTATATCATCCATATCACGTTCAAACGCACTTCTACGCCGCGAGAACTCGGTATCAGCACCAGCTTCTTGCCTTTCAAAAGGGCTTATATTTTCATTATAATTCATTTCTAAATACATTTTAATTTACCTTAACTTATTTAATATATCACGAGGACCCTCTTTGCTGTATGTACGCTTGGGTTTAGTTGCTATTAAAGATGTGAAATTAAAGACAAACAATGACATTTATGCATTTTACATACGATTTTTTTCCATTACCAAAATATCTGCACTGGTTCTTTGCACAGTCCATATTCCTTGTTTTTTTAACATGTATCTATGCCAGAATAGCACTACCAGTAGCATTAAATCGTAGACAGCATTGCCATGTTTCATTATAAGTTCAAAGGTAAGCTGGTTTGATCTCTTGATAAGTCTTTGCTCAAGTATTATCCTCTGATGCATAATACATTTAAAGAATATCATCGCCAAGGTGTAAGTAATCAACGTAACCCAGAAGGTTTTGGTAGGGCGTGGTAATGTGAGTGCACCCCAACAAAGGACCAACAATGGAATGGGCAATGATATTATTGATGAATTAGCAGCTTGGTTTATAAAAACAGATAAATAGCAAATCAACTCGGTATTCGCAATGATTGCATACCACATAGCAATTAACAATTGTACAAATTCGTTGTGTTCGAGTGTCGTGAAGTCATCGCCTTTGGCTATTAGATTCACTCTGGAATCTCTTGAAGAACCATTAAGTTTACTATTTATTAAAAAATATATTCGTAAGTTTTGGTGGTCATAACGGTGTATACGAACTTACTCATTTAAGGATTGATTTAGAAAGTCAAACATGGCTGCTGTATTGGATAGTCCCAGTCGATTCATTATACTAATTTCTTGTAATGTTTTTTTTTCTGCTGAGAGAACTTTATGGACAAATCGATAGTTTCGGGAAAGTCGATTTAATCTGAATGTTAACAATAAAATCAATTCGGATGTAAGCTTTATAACCGGATGCGTATCAAAGTCTTCGTTATTAGAACTTGAGCTGCCTTCATCAACATTAAACGAAACACTACTTTGAGATCGACGAGTATTACTAAATTTCGTTTTTAACTGAAATCAAACTTGGCTTGGATTTGTTTTGGTTTTATACTGCAACAGCTTACCGCCATGAGAAGTTGTCGACTGCGTAAATCTTCTTTCTCCAAAAAATCAAATTCCTCATTAAGATCCATATCGTCACCATCATCTACTTCATCGAACATATAATAATCGCCAGTTCGAATGGCATGGGGGTGAAGGCGCAAATCCCGACGCTTTGGATGAAACGGATGTCCAAAGTACATATCTGTTAACTGTGGCTGCTGGCTTTTTATTGGCCTCATTAGGCTAGATGATGCGTTTACAGATTCTTCAACCCGAACTGCGGAGTGAGACTGTATATGTGCCGACTCACGTGATATCGATTCCAGCGGACGTACTTCTACAAATAAGCGAAGTTAATATAAAGTTATATTCATTACAAATTTGTAATTTTTGGGAATATATTTATAAGTGTAGGTTCAATTTTTTTTTACCAGCTGTTAGGAGCCAAATTTCCAAGTAATCATTTCAAAAAGATCACATCAAATTTTATTAATATACTTTGACCAAACTCTTTTTAATGTAACCTCAAACAGTAAAAATATAGAGGCATGTGTGTATATTGTTGCAAGTTTTTTTTTATTAATCTTGCCTTTCCTATACCCATCAACAGGAGAAGATGTTTTATATAAAAAGTCGAATGTTCGGGAAACAACAATCCGGCGCATTTTATCGGTTGTTTATATGACAGCTACATAATTTAATTATCCGATTTTGATCGAATTTGTCAGAGTCATTTATAAATGGTATACAAAACTGACTAATTTTAATTTTTATGAAAATCGCGTCAAAAGAAACGAAGATATTGATAATAGTCACTGTTCTCGACAGATCGTTTCTATGGGAGCTATATGATATAGTCGCCCGATCTTAATTACATTTGGCATAGTCATTTATATGTGTAATAAACTCAGAAATATTAATAATATTAACGATGATATTGATCAAAGTCACTGTTTTCCACCGAACGTTCCTATAAGAGCTATGTGATATTGTTACCCGATCTTATCAAATTCGGCACAGTCATTAAAAGATATATTAAACTAACAAATGTTTAATTTGAAAGCAATCGGGTGAAAAGTAACGAAGTTATTGACAAAAGTCAATGTTTTCGAAAGATCGTTCCTATGGGAGCTAATGTGGCATAGTCGTTTATATGTATAATTAACTCCCCGATATTAAATTTCATGACAATAGCTCAGAAAATAACGAAGTTAAGAAAAGTCACTGTTCGTGACTTTGACGTTTGTATTGGATATAGTGATCCGATCTGGCTTAATCCGAGATATACAACGCCTGCAGTATATACAAGCCCACACGCAAAATTTCAGCTCTGTAGCTCTTACGGTCTAGGAGAAGTTTGCGCTGATCCAGACGGACGGACGGACAGACGGACGGACATGGCCATTTGAACTAGTCTCGTCATGCTGATCAAGAATATATATACTTTATATGGTCGGAGAAGCTTCCAGAAGGAAGAAGAACGCATAGAAATGCGTTGCACAAAATTGCACCAAAATTAATATACCCTTTTTGCAAGGGTATAATGAAAGCGGAATAGAAAGTCAAGTTGTTAGAAAAGATGCAAGAAAAATGGTTAGTAATATAGATAAAGAAGAGAAAACGAAAGATGTAGAAATTAATATTAGAAATGTGTTTGTAGAAAATGTGGAAAACAGAAATGTGTTAGTAGAAACATTTTGAGAAAGAAATGTTAGAAATCAATTTATTAGACAATGCAAAAGAGGAACATATATATAACATCGGTGAAAGCGTTGATTTTAGGACTCTATTGGGCAGAACAGACCGAAGAATCTAGATTTTAAATGTGAAATGAAGATAACTCTTGAAAATTCGAAACGCTTTAGTTGTTCACCTAGAAGGTTATCATATACGGAAAAGGCAATACTACAATGATTATTTAAAAGAATGGATTACAACCAGTACAGCCCAGTAATTCAGCATATGTATCGCCGGTATAGTTTTGGTCAAAAAGAAAACAGGAGATATGCGTGTATGTATAGACTTTAGAAAATTGAACAAAAGTATGACTAAAGATTACTATCCATGAGCAATAAAAGACGATCTCCTGGATCGCTACCTAGAAGGCTATCATATACGGAAAAAGAAAAATTACAGATATTGATAGATGATTATTTAAAAGAAGGATTTATACAACCCAGTAATTCAGCATACGTATCGCCGAAAGTTTTGGAGAATTGTGTCTATGTATAGACTTTATAAAATTTAACAAAAGTATGGCTAAAGATGGCCATTACCATTAAGAGACGATATACTGGATCGTTTAGCACAAAAGAAAGTATTCACAAAATTGGTTGATTTAAAAAATGGATATTCTCATGTGTTCATGGACAAAGAGTTGGTTAAATTTAAATCTTTTTTAACACCATTAGGCCAGTATAAATTTCTTAGGATGCCAATGGGATTAAAAAATGCACCTCTTTTTTTCCCTCTTTTCTCTTTAGATTAGCTGACTTCTTGTTCTCCTGCTTTATTTGTTTTATATATTTAACTGCCTCCATTCGTATTTTCTTCCTATGTTCTGCTCGTTCTTCGATTAGGTCTGATCTAGGCATGTCAATACCGGTTAGGACTTTAAAAGGAGCGATCTTAGTACTTCTATGATGATTTGAACTTTCCCTACGCATTTATACCATGAAGTCGGATTATCTAAACTCATTTTAGCTAACATTGGAATAACAATCTTGTGAATCCTTTCAAGAATGTCACTTCGTGCATAAAGGTTTTAGGTTGTGTTTTCTGCATATATCAAAAATATCCTTTAGGTTTTTGTGTTTCTTAGAACAGCCGATGACTATTAAGTCATCCATGTAACGGAATGCTTGTGACGGATTTAATCCAGAGAAAGCAATTTTCATCATTCTTTAAAAGGAGTTTGGTGCTATTTTAAGACCATACGGTAGTCTATTAAACTGATATCCATTGCTAGTGGAAAATGACAAAATGTATCGCGATTTGTATTTGGCTCTGCCTAGTTGATCAAGATTCTTGGTAATGGGAATTTATCGGACAACAATTTTTTGTTAATTTGACGATAGTCTAACCAATCGCCATCGTTTCTTTTCTGATCCTGGTAAACGCTATTTTGGCACCAGTAGTAACGGACTATTACACTCGGACACTGATGGTTCAACTATTTTATCTTTAATGAGTTTATCGATTTTTCTCGTTGTTTCTTCGTTATGCGTGTGTGGAATTCTGTAATTTTTTGTGTATACTGGCTGGTTGTCATTCAATATTAGTTCTTGTTTGTAAAAGTTATTCGTTGTAATAGGTTCGTTTTCTAAACCAAATATATCTGTATACTTGGAGCAGAGCTCTTCTAGTACGTTTTTAAACATAGATGAGAAGTTTAGCTTCAGTTTTTGCAATACTGATTGACTTCTTTGGTCATCAGGTTTCTGTACTTGTAATGTACACAATACGGAATGAATCCAGATCATGTACCTCCCCTCTTAGTCAAAGAATTTTCTTTGATCCAAGAAGAGGTCAGGTTCAGCCTATATTGGTAGTCTCTCTCGCAGTCCCTTATCATCAGATGTTATGATGGGCAAGAGTACCACAAATTAGGCCAAAGCCAACATTTCTACGGGCTTAGTGTATCGAGAAGTTTGGTCGGCTAGCAAACAGTCTTTGGGGGGGTTCTTTGGACCAGCATTACTCAATACACCCGTAGTACAAATAAAACAAAGTCCCTAGAGCACGAATATTACACAATTATTTAACCAAAAGAGATGAACTAGAAGGATAGAGAAAAAGAGTATATTAGTATCGCACGAATAGGGAAGCTATGAGGATGTTATTATAGCTTCGCGTCTCAACCCACCCAACCAATGATTTTCCTTTCGCAAGATTCTGGAAAATCCCAACTATAATTCGGCTCACCGCTCACATTTCGCTACAAGTAAGATCACATAACTTTTACTCAAACATTACAAAAGGATATTTATTCACGAGGGTTACGGAATACCAAAATACTTCAATAAGTCGTAAACATAATCCGAGTTGACTAAACTAAAATGATGATTCTTATAATATACGGTAATCAAATTAAATAATTGGATTATTTCAGGCATCCAAAAGCCAAATTAGGGATAATATGTTTTGTTTTGTGAATCTTAATTGTAAGGTGGATATATATAAACTTATAGATATTCAAAAATGAAAATGTCAATTGGAGTTCAGAAGTCTCCAACTTAAATTAAGATATTAATTATAAATAACTGTAGTCTTGCTCACACAGTCAAAGGCGATTCTTAATATCGTTTTAATTTTTTAACAATGATTGGTCATTTTCTTTTTCTTAGCTTAACTTTCTTAAGTACAATAATTTCTTATTTGCAGATTATTTGACACTGAACTCGCTTTCTATTTGCATAAGAAAGAAATAATGATTTTTTGTCAAGAACTTGGGACTTACCCACCCGTCCGGTCCGTCGAAGGCCTTTGTCCTCCGCTGGATGGTGCTTAGGAAAAAAATGTTAGGTTTGTAAGATGTCATTTATTTATGTTCTGTTCGATTTTTTTTAGCTATCTACACATATACCGCGGTTAGTATTTAAGTCTCGATTGTTAGTATTTAAGTATCGATTGTTAGTATTTAGTCGCCTATGGAAAATATCGGTATCGGTCTGGTGCCGCACTGTTTTTCACAGTTTTCTCCCTCTTCTTTCGGAAACGACCAAACGAGACAGGAGCACTAGCTCCCACTAGCTGTGGGATTACTACCCGAATGGATACATATTTCGGTACAAGGCAGGCCAAACGCTCCGCGTCTAAGGTGGCCGCATCCACTGCTGGAACCTCCGCCGCTGCACCCGCTACCGCCGCATCCACTGCTGTACCCGCAGCCGCCTTAATTGCCATTGTGCCCGCCGCTGCTGTACCCGCTGCTCACGTGCCCACTGCTGTGCCGGCCGCTGTGCCCACTGCTGTGCCTGCCGCCGCAGTATCTGTTGACACTGTGCCGGCCGCTGCTGACGTGCCCACTGCAGTGCCGCGGCCGCCGTACCCACTGCCGCAGTACCTATTGCCGCTGTGCCCTCCGCCGCTGTACCCGCTGCCGCCGCTCCCACTGCTGTGCCTGCCACTGCAGCCGTGCCCACCACCGCTGTGCCTGCCGCCGCCGCACCCGCCTCTGCCGCAACCGCCACTTCCGCACCCGCCTCTGCCGCACCCGCCTCTGCTGTACCCGCCCCTTCAGTATCCGCCACTTCCAGGCCTGCCGTTGCAGTACCCGCTGCTGCCGTGCCCGCTGGTTCCGTGCCGGCCCCTGCATTTCTCTCTGCTGTCTCGGCTGCCGCTTCCGAGCCTACCGCTGTCCGCCGCTCGCTGTACAGTCGGTGGCGATTCGAGCCACTGGTACCTCCGTTATTACTAGTGCTCTTCATCTGACGATGACGCCTGCTGCCCTGCTCGATGCCTTGCATGCCACCATGCATACTGTTGGCCGCATCCTACTGACTCTGACGTTCCCTTGGCCGCTGACCAATGGGAAGATATGCCTGCCGTAGTGCCCTCCGTGCCGTCTTCCGCTACATTCATCACGCCTGCTGCTTCTACCTCCTTCAGTCCGGACCAGCAACAACTGCCGCCGCCACCACTGCCGCTGCTGATGAGGTGAAATTTAACCTGTACCATATATATAATAACTGCCCTGTAATGACCGGGTTCCACTTTGATTAAATTAATGAAGAACGAACACGTCAGTGTTGGTTGGTGGTAATATTCAGATAATTTTATTCCAATAATATTCTTTTGCTTAACCTATTGTTGCAAAGATGTTCTTATGCTGCGACTTAGGCGAAAGCTACAAAAGAGAGGAAGAGTGTCACTACATACATACATATTATTTAGGGCGCTTGCGTCAATGTGTTTGGTCAGCATTCGCACGCTGGCTTGGCCCTAGCTCATGTTACGCCTGTGCATTGCTGCTCATATGAATATATGTATGTGCATATATGTAGAAAGGCTGAGTCCACTGGACCAAAATAAAATACTCTTTACACCACTTTGCTTTTATGTATCTTAGCTTATCATTTTTATTTAATTATTAACAAAAGAAAAAGAAACCATCTTATTGAACACTTTTAATTTAACGAGACCAACACAACCTCTTCGTCCAGCAACTCAAGCATCTCTCTCTCCTCGATTGCCCATCTATCGATATCTATCAAACTAATATCGTTATCGGCATTCTTATACCATTAGGGCTTCTCACGCAATTCTACATTCGGCCATTCTACAGCCTCATTCGTCCCGAATAATGGTCACTACATCTTCATGTACTCTGCTACGGTATTGGTCCTATTTGGGCCCTCATTTTCCCCAATATTCTCTACATCATATTTTGCTCTTCGACGAATTTCATCTTTTCCCCGTTTTAACTTAATAAATAATTCTTCCCCTAACTGAGACTTTAACTCTTGATCATATGTCGTTCTTATTTCGTCTTTAAGCTGTTCTTCGGACATTAAACAACGAGTCATCTTCAAAGCATCTGTATGTTTCATCTTAGTTCCAGGTCGATGTTTGATCTCAAAATCATGGTCTTCAATGTTGCGTCGTATTATCTTCGGATTTGCTTTCTATTATCACAGCATACTATATTCTTGCCATCTTTCCACGATCCTAGCACCTCAGGACATAAGTGCTTGGAAAAGCTTTGACGAACTATTCCAGCCTTCGTCTCTCTCTTTATTCGCTGATCTACTATCGTCTGATCCTGATATGGCAAACGTCTTCGCCTCTGATGAATTGGGATCTCGTCTGCTACTACAGTCTTCAATTCTGGCACGGGTTACCCTCATCTAAGGTCATCGTCATTATAATTTCAACCGCCTTTTGCAAATCTGGGACTTTTGTTTCGGTTTGCTTATCAGTGCTGATTGGTTTTGGCATCTCATCCTCTTTGTGGAAAACAATTCCTCTTTTCCCAATGGCAACATTTAAGTTTTCCATAACCTCATTTCCGATTACTCCTTTGTACAAAGTATCTTTATCTCGAACAACATGAAAGGCTATTTCCACGACGTTGCCGTATAACTCTGTAGTGACGTTAAAAAATCCAAGGGTACAAATCGTTTTTCCCTCCTACGCCAATTACCTCCTTGCATTCACGGTTTAAGTTAACCGGGTTTATTTCCTTATAAGTACTCTCGCTAATGGTGGAAAGATCACTGCCCGAATCAAACAGAGCAGATAATACTCCATTGCCTATTGGAACGTCCTTAAAAGAACGATTACACTCAAGTGTCATTTGTTGATAATTTGTATTTGTCTTCGTTGTATCCTTTGATTAGCTTTGTGGCCCATCTGATTACATATAAAACATTTGAAATCGTCTTTACCATTCTTAGCGATGTGATTCTTTCCTCCACACTTAAAGCATTTGAAATCCTCCAAAGTATTCCTCGATTGCACCTTCTCAAATCGTGGTTTTGGTTTAGACTCTTGGTTGGAAGCATATTTCTCGTACATTGTTAGTTTATCTCGTAATTCCTTTAAATCTCTCGCTTGGTAAAGAACGCTTTTATTAATTTTAGAGTCAGGGATACCCTCAATGATGTATTCGACAATGGTTTCCTCATCTAAGCTGCCTCTTCTGGCTATACTCTTCATTAGATAAAAGTACTCAACCAGACTCTTGTTGTACTTCTTCTTTCTACTCTCTAATTGCTTGTGAACTTCTTTTGCCAACAATTTAACAGTAAACTCATCCTGTAGCGCGCTCTTAAGGCTACTCCAACTTGTTAGACCCTCTTGACTATTTACGAACAACTTAGCCGCTCCTGTCAACAGCTGTCTACCATAGATAAATTTCTGAAGATCATTCCATTGTACTGTTACAGCAGTACTCTCAAAGTCTGAAAGTCTTTTAAAGTCTAAAAGTCTTTTAACTTTTCTTTTAACCCTGCGACGGTCAGTTCGGTGATCTCGTTATACAACATGTGTAAAAATATTTATTACAAAATAATTTAAATTAGTGTTTAAATTAGATGTTTTTTATATGATTACAAATATTCTGATTCCTCTTTGTTGAATTTTTCTTTCTTATTTATTTTCCAAAACTCGTAGGTCGTCTTTTCTTATTTCTCTTTTCTCTAATTCTCAACTTTTAAATCATCTTTTCTTAATTTCAAAATTTTAAATCTTCTGTTCCTTATTTTCAAAATTTTAAATACTCTTTTCTTATTTTAAAAATTGTAATTCATCTGTTCTCTTATTTCAAAACTTTTAAATTATCTTTTCTTATTTTCAAAATTTTAAATCTTCTTTTCTTAATTTCAAAATTTTAAATCTTCTTTTCTTATTTTCAAAAATTGTAATTCATCGTCTTTACAATTCTTAGCGATGTGATTCTTTCTTTCACACTTAAAGCATTTGAAATCCCCCAAATTCCTCGATTGCACCTTCTCAAATCGTGGTTTTGGTTTAGACTCTTGGTTGGAAGCATATTTCTTGTACATCGTTAGTTTATTGTTTCCTCTCTGAACAAAATTGTCGTCTTTTAAGCGTTTCTCATCTTTTCGTCTTTGTTGTTATTTCTCATGTGTTCGTCTCTTTTCTTGTATTTCGGTGGTGAAATTAAAGCATGCATTTTCTTTTGTCTCGCTTGCTCTCATGTTTCCTTATGTTGGCGTCACTCTTGCAATTACGCGCGATTTCTTCATAAAGTTTTCTCTCTCACTCGCTCTTTGTTACTACTATCCCGGTCGAGCCCCCAAAATGTAGAAAGGCTGAGTCCACTGGACCAAAATAAAATACTCTTTACACCAGTTTGCTTTTATGTATCTTAGCTTATCATTTTTATTTAATTATTAACAAAAGAAAAAGAAACCATCGTATTGAACACTTTTAATTTAACGAGACCAACACAACCTCTTTGTCCAGCAACTCAAGCATCTCTCTCTCCTCGTTTGACCATCTATCGATATCTATCAAACTAATATCGTTATCGGCATTCTGATTAGGGGTTCTCACGCAATCCTACATATAAATTAAACACTTCCTTCACTCACGGGTTAAAAAAATGAATTTTTATTTATAAAGTCACTTTTATTACAATACAATATGTTAATATTATAACTGAAAGATGCTGACTTTGGTGAGCGAATTCGGCGGAGTTTAAGCGAAGTTACCGGTTGGTTTGTACTTCGGCTCAAGACTGATTTGCTATGGTTCGATTATGTTGGATGAAGGCTTGGGTAATCGACGTCGTCGAAGGCGGCGGCGTTGGCTGAGTCCAATAGTCCACTTTAAGTGCGTGGGACCATTCTTTGTTTACACAAGTGTTCAGGACCATTCTTTGTTTATTGCCGAAATTTGTGGCGTGATTCTGCGTATGCACCGAACCCGACACCCGACACCATTCTTCTAGGGCCTGGGAAAATGGGGTGCAGGCTTATTGTTTATCCTAGCGATCGGACTGTTACTTGAGATTGGCGATCATGCGACAAATGGGCATGTGACGATTGAGTGGGGTTGACCAATGGGTATTGCATGTGATGATGAAATAGGGTTGGCCAATGGGCATGCGGTTAATGGGCATGTGTTGACGGACTTGGGTCTATGGCTTCTATGTTATGGTATGAGTTGTGATAGAAGTGCTTAACTTATATAAATGTACATACATACATATATGAACATGTTTAGCTGTACATTTATGTGAATATGTTTATGTGAATATATATTAATGTATACACATAAACATATTCAAGTGCACACTTATGTTTTATTGCGTAAATATTTGATTGTTTATACTTGCAACAAAGTGTTACAAGTTGAGCTCTTTGTGTTGAATGATTTTTGGTATGGATATACTACACCTCCCCTTTTTAGAAAATAACGCAATATTATGGAGTTATTTATTAATTACTACTAATGATTGATTAATAGTAATGTATGTATGTTTGTTAGAAAAAATTGTTTTATTTGTGTCTGGCCAGACAAATTTTCTTTGTCAAAAAAATTACGTTTTTTTTTTTTTATATTCGTAATAGAATGAAGTAGTGTTAGTAGTTGAATCCATAAAAAAATGTTATATATTTATTTTGGTTTATTTTTTTTTTTTTATTAATTATTTTTGCAAATTTTTAACCTATTCCTTTGTTTTTTTTTATGTTTTTGTTTTTAGATATTTCTACCACTTTGAAGGGTCATATATAGGCTGAGTCAAGCTTATGACCAGCTTCGTTTTTTAAGAAAACCTTATCTCCTATTTCTATTTTAAAATCTGCTGACTTATTGTCATAAAAATGTTTCTAGTTTTCCTTACGTTCTTCTAAGATTATTCTAGCTCTACTGTATGCTAGTTCTAATCTAAACTTAACTTCTTTAGCATAATCATCTACGTTATGTAGGAATTTGTCCTATTTAATATATTTATTTGTAGTATTTTAGTTGACTTTAATGTAAAACTATTTATTTGATTATTTTAATTAGATTTAGTTGGAAATTAGTCGTCTTTGCTGCTTCGCGTCGTTTCGTCTTTTTGCAACCGCTTTCGCTCGTCTCTTCGGTTCGACTGCCCGTCTTTCGCTCGACTTTAGCTCAATTCGCCCCGCCCAGCAGAGTTGCCAGACCCAATCCCACAACTCGGCCATCCTAGTATGCATTCGCCTCGAATGCATCCTGGTCGTCTATGTCACAGGGAACCCACGGCTTCATATAGGCAGCGCAAGTCGTAGTTCGCCTAGGACCATCGTTGAACAATGTATCTTTGACCACGTCGTATGTATCTCTGGCCTTTACCATGGTAATGCGGTACGGACCTAAATATTTGGGCTTCAGCTTCAAACCTCCTCCAAGTTGGGTTCTTTTAATAGCTACCAGATCACCGACTTTGTATATGGAAGCAGGTCTGCGACGTAAGTTGTAGGTCTTGTGATTACTTCCTTCGTAGATGTCGTTTTCGTCGGGTACAACCAGCAAAATTTTGTAAAGCCATCGATAACAAGAAGAAGAATGTGCAAGAATGTGCTTATACTGCTGGTGAGTTGACTCTAAGGGTCCAAGAAAATCGATGTGGAACGTCTGAAAAGGCAGTTCTTCTTTCGGCAGTGGATGCAGTTCTCCTTCTTTTTTACCAAGCTTTCGATTAAGTGTTAGGCATGGAATGCAGCATCTTATTGGGTGTTGTACTTTCCCATCTAATTTTGGGATATAGTACTCCTTTGCAATTATTTCCTTCGTCTTTTTCACAGAAAAGTGACCTCTTTCATGAGCGTGCCTAATAATTTCCCGTTGCAGAGTAGAGGGAACTACGATTAGTTCTTCATCATCAACCAATTTATAAAGTATGCCAGCTTTCATAAAATAGTTGTTATGAGAAGTTTTCTGAGCAAGGATATCGATTATGGCCTTCAATTGGTCGTCTTGTACTTGGGCATTCTTTAATTTACTGTGTATGTAATCTTCTGTTATAATCATAACGGGGTAGCGACTAAGCGCATCCGCATGACGTATACGATTTCCTGCACGGTGCTCAACATCAAAATCAAATTTTTGGATCTCAAGAATTCATCGTGCGACTCTAGTGCACACATCTTTTTTATCCATCGTCTTTGCAAACGCATTACAATCGCTTATAACTTTAAAATGCATACCTAGAAGGTAAACTCGGAACTTACGAAATGCTTCAACTACCGCCAAAATCTCTAATTCGTAGCTAGTGAATTTACTTTCCGCTTCAGTCGTCGTTTTGCTCATGTAGTTTACAGGGTGCAATTCTTTGTCATCAGGTAACTTTTGTAATAAAATTGCTCCGAAGCCATCAATCGATGCGTCTGTATGTACTTCTGTTTCAAACTTGGGGTTAAATATTTGCAAAACAGGTTCTGTGTTATCAATTCGTTTAGCAAATTAAAAGATTTTATCTGACTCTCGTTAAATCTAAAATTTGCATCGTTTTTTAATAAATCAGTAAGAGGCTTGGCTATAATCGAAAAATCTGCAAAGAACTTGCGAAAATAACCAACCAGGCCAAGAAAACTTTGGAGCTGCTTTTGATTCATCGGCATAGGAAATTTGTTTACAGCTTTGGTCTTTGCGTCTGAGATACATATCTTCTGATTCTTTATAGTATGCCCCAAAAATTCTATTTCTCTCTTCAAAAAGCAACATTTCTTTAAGTTAATGACTAAACCATATTCTTCACATCGCTTCAAAACATTTCTCAGATTGGAGACGGCTTCCTCTTCAGTTTTACCAGGGATTATAATGTCGTCGACGTATGGGATAGCCGTACCAGCACGGGTTAAATCACGAAAAATGGCATTAACGTGTCTCTGAAATACCCCAGGGGAGTTCGTCAATCCAAAAGGAACTTTTAAAAACTGGTACTGTCCGTTGTGTGTAACGAACGAGGTGAATCTTCGACTCTCTTTTTCAACATCTACATGGAAAAATCCATTCTTTTAATCGATTGTGCTGAAAACCGTTGCCCCTTGTAGCCGATCCAATTGATCTTCAATCAGAGGTAATGGAAAATGGTCTTTTACTATTACCTTGTTTATTCTTCTGTAGTCAATGCACAGACGTGGAGTGCCATCGCGTTTTTTTACTAATACGACCGGACTGCTGAATTCAGACTCGGATTGTTCTATTATATCGTCTTTCAGCCACTGATCGACTTGGTCATCGATTATGCACCGTTCAGCAAAAGCGAATCTGCGTGGTCTCGAATAAATTGGACTATCGTCTTTTAAAACAATACGCATTTCAACATTTGTCGATTTTAACTTTTCCGGCTTATAGTTTTTGATAGGTTCGTTCACTTCGCACTTTGTACTTTTCGATGCATTTGAGTCAATGTCAATTTCGTCGTTTTCGACCTTTATTCTCATTACCGAACTTAATTCCGTTTCATCATTATACTTCCCGATTTGTACGCCATCGCGATTGATTTTTATTTCGGCTTGCTTACAAAAGTCTTCTCCCAAAATCACTTCATCATCTAGGAATTCAGATGATAAAAAAA
Source organism: Drosophila willistoni (assembly GCF_018902025.1). Taxonomy (NCBI): domain Eukaryota; kingdom Metazoa; phylum Arthropoda; class Insecta; order Diptera; family Drosophilidae; genus Drosophila; species Drosophila willistoni. The sequence continues at coordinate 49,595 of NW_025814060.1, read as the reverse complement.
CCAAATCAAACTGTTCTTGGCTTACGAAAAGCCTTCCCGTAAACGAACCGATAGGTACCACTCTCTTTTTATCTCCAAAACCGTATAGAACTTTATCAACTTTAGCGAGCTTAGGTTTTTTCAAACGATTATAAAATGTTTCTGTCACGATATTATATTTGCTTCCAGTATCAAGCAAGGCTATACACTTTTCATTGTTGATTGATACTTCTTTACACATAAACATATGATCAGCTGATATTTTATTAGTATTACGAACATCTGTGCTATTCTCAGGCTTTTTATTTGGACAGTCTTTTGCTATGTGACCAAAATTATTGCAACCAAAACACTTTCTTCCTTTACTCTTATTGTCACAATTCTCCGATATATGTCCTTTTTGCGCACTGTTATAGCATTTTGTACCACTTTCTTTATTTTCGTATTTCATTACACTTTCTTTTTTGATTTAAACGTTCTTAGAGTCACTTTTTTGATTACTCGACTTTTCCCGCATTTTTTCGTAACATTTTATTTTCTCTTTAAACTCTTTTAGGTTATTAGCATTGTACAATATTGCTTTGTTCATACTCAAGTCATTAATTCCGTCAATTACATACTGCATAAGAGCACTGTTCTCTATATTACCCCGTGATGCCATCTCTTTAATTTTCAACAAATATTCTTGAACACTTTCACCTTTCTTTATTTTCCGTTCTACAATTGTTTATGTAACTCCGCGCTATTTATTACTGTTTTAAATTGATTTAAAAGTGATTCTTTCAATGTCGACCAATTTTTAATTCCGCGTTCACTCAGAATAAACATTTTAGCAAGTCCTTTAATAGCTCTTTTAGCAAATACAATTTTTTTTAAACTATCCCATTGCATCAAGTCAGCCATGTCTTCGAAATCCTCAATCCATACTTCAACTGATAAATTTTCATCGCCATGGAAAGGTCGTAAAGAGTCTTCAACGTCCCGAAAACTCAAAGCGAACCTCGGTGGTGGCATGTTGACATTTACTGCACTTTGCGTATCAATATTGTTGGCCACGACTGTAGAGTTTGCCCTATTCGTTTTGTTTCGCATATTTTCGTTTGTTGCAGCTGTTCTAAAATTCGTTTCGTCGCTCACTACTGACAACATTTCGTCTTCGTCTTGCATATTGCCTACATCTCCATCTCTTTCGCACTCATCATCGATTTTTTTTTTTTTTTTTTAATTTTTTCCGTTTGCTTTTAGTCAGTTGTTTTTACATTGTTTTTCATCCAAATTTAATTTAGATTCAGTTCTCTTTTCATTCGATTTAACATTTAAAACGAAAGGAAAACGAAGAAAACAAAAGGCTTTAATATAATACAATTCAAATGCATACATTTGGATCTATTAGGAACGTTAAAAAATTAACGTTGTGTAGATGTATGTGTATAGTTTTTCTTTATGTGTCTATGTGTGTGCAATACCACCTCTATTTTCTCTATCGGAGTATTCAAATGTCAGTGTGAGTGAATGATTAATGGGTAGCGATCACTGTACTGCACTACCTATACGTATATGTTTATATGTATGTATGTATGCATGTATTTCAGCGTACCGTTATAAAAGATCTTAATGATTTAGTCGTAATACTGTCCGAGTGGGGCATATCGTTTGTTAAATGAGAATGAAAGAGATGGTAGGAGTTCTAGCTGATTTAAAACGGTGAGTACTTGTCAATGAAATAGCTTTCTATATATTCATACATATACATATGTATATACATACATGTAGGTATATAGATGCCATTCCATACATATATGGAATACGCTTAAATTGCTGTATGCAAGGGAGAGATGGCGGCTCCTACATAATTTTATCGACTCAGCTTAATATCTTGTTAGATATATGTATATATATACATATATAAAGTACGCATATGTATGCATATATACATGTTAATGTTATAAGTATGTGTTTTAAATGCTTATGTTTCTAATGTATGCCATTTAACTCGACCTGCCTGCAGCTTGATCGTATGATCTCTCTTTGGTTATGTGTATCTGCTGCTTTTCGTTGAAATTATTTCTCATTTTTTTTGTATGATTTCTAATTGAATTTATCGCGAGTAAATGCACCTATCAATCGGGTCGTTTGCTCGTTAATGCTGCACAATTCCAATATATTCTCCTTACATATAGTGGAATAAACCATTGACGCTTGACACTGACGCAAACTCAAAAAGATAAACTTTGCATTTGCATTGCGTTTTTCACGATACTCAGCCAGCTGTAGGCTCAATGATTCAGAAGAATTTCGCGGATTACCACGTGTGGCACAGGGTACAATCGCGAGAAATACATCATATGTATTCTCAGTATCTCCCAGAGCCGCACATAAGATGTCTCCAAGCGTCTGTCTGACTTTCACCACCATTTGATTCTCGCAGCAGACTTTGGCCTCATCTACTGACATCTTTTGAGTCCAGGGTAATGTTTTAAATTGGCCGCTTTTGTTATGCCAAAACTGAACATGGACATCAGAGTCACTCTTGAAATAGCCAAATGCTAAGGCCACTATAGCATCAATGTATTTTATAGACCGACAGCGTCCACTTAACGATTTTTTCAAGTATAATTGCTCCAGATTCAATGTGATATTGAGACGCAATCCCAAGGGTTTGTTTAAGCCGAAAGATTTCTTATATAGAATGCTCATAAAGTTAGTTTTATTCATTACAGGTTTTTTCGTAGTTGGTTTGCCCTTGACTCGACCTAGTCGCTTCTCTTCCAGAAGGAAGCGCAACGGATTTATGTTAGCCGCCTGCAGCTTTTGCTCATTCAAGAAACTCTCGACATATTCACGATATTTGGTCCTATCACATTGATACAAAGTCGAGAATACCGGCCAACTATGAAGCAATTGATCGTAGGTCATTTTTGGTAAAAGAAATGTGGCCAATTCATGATTGGTACGTAGCAAATGTCCAGGGATGTGCTCATAGCTGAGATTTAGTTTTTCGACAATGGGCAGTGCCTTAGATTTGTTAGGAGATTGATCGAGACGAAGATTCACGATGCCCATAATTGTCTCCTTACATTGCTGAACTGGATTAAGATAGATGGGCCATTTGGCCAACTCCTTCATTGGTGTGGATAGCAAACGCAACGCTGCTTCAATATCAGTCTCGAATCCACAATCCCGATAGTGACAGCAATGCAAAAGCTCTCGATGTGCTGACCAATTAAATCCGCCGCCCTCGTTAATTGACCACATATGGAGTAGATACTGAAGGGATTGTTTTTTATACCACTCCACAATGGCCTTTCGTGTTGTTCGACTGACTGGAGTTTTACGCTTCAACAGCTTTTGAAGTCGCTTGGCCAATTTGGTAAAGATTAACAGATCCTTATCAGTGACAACCAATGTAGTAAAATGGCTACGGACCAGTTTCCGCTGCTCCTCATCACTGCTGGTCGACAGAAAGACAGCTAATACAAACAGAGCCTCATCGTGCCGTGGACCATTCTCGTCCTGATCTCTCAGCACTCCTTTTAAACATTCAACCAGATCCGTGCCAGACAATTCGCCACATATCTGGCGCAATCTTTCAAAATGCTGTTCCACTGACAGATCAAAGCAGTAGAACGTGTTTGAGATATAGACGGGCTTTTCCAGATTTCCAATGTAGCAAAACCGTTGCACTTTCTCAATGGCCGAAATGGAAATGAGTTTTTCTGTGCACATCGTTTCTAGCTGTTTTTTATGCATAGCAACTTCAGATAAATTTGCATTTCGATGGCAATTCCATCGCTCAAGCACACACAGCATTCGCTTGCACACATACATACAAATGCACATCTTTTCAGTTTTCAGTGCCTCTTGCACATTTACAAAGTCTTCATGTTTGCTCATAGTTCTTTCTCTTACGCACACACACTAATATTGTACATACAAATATGTATATACGTGGTTTGCCACGTCACCAGATAACTGTGGTATTCAAACACTTTCACGTCGTTCGTTGAAAACTTTTTCACCGTTTCTTTGCCGCTTTTCGTCGTTAGCCGCCAATTTTTCGTCGTTTGATGCTAATTCTTATTCGTTTTCGCGCTGTTTTTTTTCGTTGTTTGATTCCACTGTCGCGTCGTTTTGTGTACGTTTGTCTCTTTCTCACTCACTGATATAACTTTTTTACTTCTTTATAAGTTAAGCCATGCCTTCTTTGTAGGTTGAGTCATGCCTATTTTGTAGGTTGAGTCACGCCTATTTTGTAGGTTGAGCCCCCATATTTGTAGGAATTTGTCCTATTTAATATATTTATTTGTAGTATTTTAGTTTATTTTAATGTAAAACTATTTATTTGATTATTTTAATTAGATTTAGTTGGAAATTAGCCGTCTTTGCTTATATAATGGTTCTATTCTATTTATGCTATTAAAATGCGTTGGTAAATTATTTTGTTTACCAAATACAAGTTCATATGGACAGGATTTGTGTGTTACTGACGGGGTTGTGTTAAAACAGTACTCAAAATATTGTAACCATATGCCCCAATCAGTTTTATCTACTGATATATATGATCGAATGTACTCATTGAATGTCCTATGACTTCTTTCAACGGTACCCAAGGTCTGGTGGTGGTGTGCAGTAGACGTAATGTTGTCTATTTTTAAATATTTGCACAAGTCATTTATTATTGAATTTTTGTATTCTGTTCCCATGTCGGTAATAAACGTCTTCATTGGACCGTACTTCAGAATGAAGGATTCAAAAATAGCTTTCGCGATTGTTGTAGCGCTTTTATTGTATTGCTATTGTATTGGTATTGCTAAAAGGTATTTCGTCAAGTCACATATTAGAGTGACTGCATATTCGTAACCATTTTCGGATTTTGGTAATGGACCAATGGTGTCTACTATTACCCTATCAAAAGCATGTATGGGGGTTTCTGTAATAACTAAGGGTGTTTTTATGTGCTTTGTCGTTTTTGACTTTAGGCATTTTTCACATTTATTAATGTAGTCTTTTACATGACGTGTCATGTTTTTCCAATAATAATGTCTTTTTACTTTGGCCAAAGTTTTTGTAATGCCTGTATGGCCACCCTGTATCGGATCATCATGGTATGTAGACAATATTGCTTCTTTATCTTTATCTTTTTCTATAATGGTCACCGGTTGGAGTAGCGCTACTCTTAATGTTTTCAATGTTTTATTGCCCATTTCTTTAAAAGATTCTATTGAAAATGTTTCAAAGATTTTTTCACTCGCTGCCAATTTGAGTTGTTTGATGTCAAGTATACCGGCTTGTTTTTCAAGCCTTTGAAAAAACTGAACTAAGTCTAGATTTCCATTGGTGTACAGATCTTCAATCTCAATTCTTGCTATAACTTTCTTTCCATGTTTGAGGAAACATAAATCGTGTGTTATGCGCAAGGTCACTACTTTTCGTACTTCATCATTGTAGAGTACTTCATATATTTTGGGCTTAGAAGCATCATTAGGTACTTGCCTAATTGTATTTTCATTTTTATCATCTGGCCAGAGATTATTTTGTCTACATGTGCTCTTGTGTTTTTTAGTTCTTGTATTGTAATGCGGGATAATGCATCCGCAACAAAATTATCTTTTCCCGTCCCTGTGTTGGCTATCTATGATCCTAATGATGAAACTGAATTAAACTGTGATGTCATCTCTTCTCTTCTATCACTTTGGATTGGTCTCTCTCAATGCCATTTCCCACATTGGGCCCTCCTGACAGTACATTCGACCCGAATGACGGTCCCCACAATTTCATATATTCCGATACAGTTGATGTCCTATTAGGCCCTTCCGCCTGTTTAACTTCTCTACTTCATATCTTCCATGATTTAATTGCCGTTACTTTATAGGGTCTTAAATACTTTCCTTTAAGTTTCAGACCAACGCCATATTGGGTACGCTTAATAGCAACCAAATTATTTATTTTGAATCGTTTTCCCTCTTTTCTCTTTAGATTAGCTGACTTCTTGTTCTCCTGCTTTATTTGTTTTATATATTTAACTGCCTCCATTCGTATTTTCTTCCTATGTTCTGCTAGTTCTTCGATTAGGTATGATCTAGGCATGTCAATACCGGTTAGGACTTTAAAAGGAGCGATCTTAGTACTTCTATGATGATTTGAACTTTCCCTACGCATTTATACCATGAATTTGGATTATCTAAACTCATTATAGCTAACATTGGAATAACAATCTTGTAAATCCTTTCAAGAATGTCACTTCGTGCATGAAGAATGTACATTTCTCTGGTTGCAGTTTTAGGTTGTGTTTTCCGCATATGTCAAAAATATCCTTTATCCTGGATTTCATTGCTATTCGGTGCTATTTTCAGACCATACGGTAGTCTAGTAAACTGATAAGATCCATTGCTGGTGGAAAATGACGTAATGCTCCGCGATTTATCTTTTAGTTCTATTTGGTGAAATCCGGACATTAAATCTAGGCATGAAAAATATTTGGCTCTGCCTAGTTGATCAAGAGTCTATTCTTGGTAATGGAAATTTATCGGACAACAATTTTTTGTTAATTTGACGATAGTCTATTACCAATCGCCATCGTTTCTTTTCTGATCCTGGTAAACCCTTTTTCGGTACCAGTAATAACGGACTATTATACTCGGACACTGTTGGTTCAACTATTTTATCTTTAATGAGTTTATCGACTTGTCTAGTTATTTCTTCGTTATGCATGTGTGGTATTCTGTAGTTTTTTGTGTATACTGGCTGATTGTCATTCATTCAATCTTAGTTCTTGTTTATAAAAGTTGTTTGTAGTAATTGGTTCGTTTTGTAAACCAAATACATCTGTATACTTGGTGCAGAGTTCTTCTAGTACATTTTGAACATAGGTGGGAAGTTTGGTTTTAGTTTTTGTATTACTGATTGACTTCTTGGGTCATCAGTTGTCTGTACAATTTCATAATTCTTTAATGATTCATAATTTATGGTTATGGTTAACTTTAATAAAAATACTTAGGCTAAGATTGAAACTGTATACATTTACAGTTTCTTCTGAATATCTGCAGGGATCTACTGGTTTTCCGAATTACTTTGAGTAAGTCGTACATTACCATTTCCGTTGTTAGAGCTACCTCGGTTGGAATTACCTCGGTTCGAGCTGTTACGGTTGGAATTATTTCTTCCTCGGTTGTTGTACCGTGAGTTACCACGATATCCGCCTGTATAATTATTATTCCTATAACCGTTATGTTGGTAATTACCTCTACCTCGGTAGTTATTTTGTCCATTTCTATTGTATTGAAGGTAGTGCATGACAGGGTTCGCCTGTCCTGTTTCTGCTGTACTACTGTCTACGAACTTTGTTGTCAGTTCGTTCATGTCACGGAAAATACCTGCTTTTAGTAAGTTACGTACTTGGTTGTTTATGCAGTTCTTTGTTATTGCCTCTGCAGCGACTGAAAGTGTATACTTTTTGGCTAGTTCGACAGTTGTGCCGTCGTGTATAAAGGCACCTTCCAGAGATTCAGTAAGATTTTCAATTTCTTGAGCATATTGACTTGCTGTTTTGTTTCTCTGGGGTAGGTTTTTAATTTTTGCTGTTATTGACGCTACCGATTCCGTTTTTACGTTTGATGCTATACTGTTGATAATCTCTTTTATTGTTTGTTCAGAGGTTATCAAATTTCTTGTGTGACCTTTTAGTTTTGCTTTTATCAGGCACACTGCTGCTTCCTCATGGTTGTCTTTTAGTGAATTTATCAAATTCAATGCGTCCATGAAGCTCTGAAGATTTTCTCTTCTGCCATCAAACTGTGGAATAAGGTTTGAGGCCATCTTTAAAAAATCAGTGACTGTTTGAGTCATTTTTGCATTTCCTGGCGAAATGGCTGGTTTATTAAGAGCTATTTATGTGGTATCTAAAATCACTGATGGTTCTTCTTCATCCATCTCTTCTTCAGTCGTTAACTTGGTTTTATCTTCCAATTGATATTGAACTTTCCAAATCAATTGTTTGTTTATATTCAATATTATATTTTTCAATACGGATTTTGCCTTTTGTTTGCAGTCATCATAGAATGCATTTGCGGCTGTTTTTCGTCCCGCAGATAGTTTACTATAGTGTTCTCTTAACACTGCTCTGATATTTTCAGGCTCTCTGTTATTATTTTCGAGTGCTTTTCTATTGTACTTTGGGATGTTTCCCTATTCTGCGAGAGGCATTTACAAGATCTATTTAATTATTGTGCATGTATTCTAGCTTCTCTTATTATGTCATCCCAAGTAATCATATTTTGTTTAAAAAAAAAAAATTTACACTCTTTTTTTATTTTTTTAATCAATTCCCTGAGAGATCGATTGTCTCTATGGGTTCTTTAAATAGTTTATGTAAGGTACGTTTCATAATTATAACGCCACCCATATATTTCAAATATTGGTCTAACGGTACAATTTTCGATGTTACAATGTTCTACCGAAATACTTGTTGGGGCACAACAACAACATACAACAACTTTGGGATCAATAGGAATAACGGTACTTTTCTATTTACGCAAATTTGGTTTTGAGCTTGTTTCATAATTATAACGCCACTTTCAATTAATGCGTTTTTTTACTACAAATGTCAACAAATAACAATTTTTTTTTTATGAACAATTAAAATTTGCTTTCCATTTTTAGAAATGACATTAAATATCCTTGTAGGCATCCTTAAAACTAAATTTTTAATTACATCTGGCTCAAACATCCATACAAGCCCCGTCTATCGCATCTTTCAGTTCTTGTACTGTGTTAAACTGCCGATTTTCCCTGGAAACCTTACGTACTAAGATGCTCCAGAGATTCTCAATCGGATTGAGGTCTGGGGATCCTGCTGTCCAGTTCATAACTGGGATTTCCTTGGAACAAAACCATGACTTCGTCTCCGTGCTCCCTGGAAAGTCCAGTCTCTACCATCATTTTCATTGAAAAATGGGATGAGACAGTTTTCCAACACCTGGATGTAATCTGCACTCTTCATTCGGGAAGATTAGAACTGCAGTTTCTAACATCCAGCCTAGGAAAAAGCTCCTCAAACCATTTCAAAATTGTTGAACATATAAACAGACAATGGTCATCAGTAAGCATCACACAATAATAACCAAATTCGTGTTTACAATAAAGATATAAATTAGAGGTAATTTTTTCGGATGAAAAACAAATGGAACTTGGATGGTTCTACTGGTTTTCAACGGTATTGGCATGATCTGAGGAAAGAGCCATACATTTTTTCCAAGCACAATTTCGGTGGAAATTTTTGTTTCGAAAAAGAAAAATTATCTCAACTGTGTCTTGCACAGTGAGCCAGAGACGTGGAAAGATAGAAGAGTATACATGCGTAGGCTTACAGCTTGAACAATGTTTTGATTAAATCTATGCCTACGCATGTTTTTAGTAATAGCGTATCAATGGTTTGTTAGTAGTTGTACTGTGCAACAAGTGCAAACACGTACATGCTTATATTATCTTAATATTTAAATGAAATTTCAATTATTATTAGAGGCAAGAGTCATCATTCTTTGAAATGAAGGGTGCTATTTTCAGACCATACGGTAGTCTAGTAAACTGATAAGATCCATTGCTGGTGGAAAATTACGTAATGCTCCGCGATTTATCTTTTAGTTCTTTTTTTTTATTAGCGGACGTTGACGATACTATGCGCAGCACGTTCAAGTGGCCCCTACGACACCAGGACAAAGCCTGTTACGCGCGAGCCCAAGCAGATAACTGCCCACCTCCCACCCGACCGACCGAGGGGTGCAGCCGTATAACGCACGGCACGAATCGCGTGGACAAAATACACAATAGAAAAGACAGACAAACAAATAATACTATAGCTATCTATTAACTAAATGGGATAGGATAGATGTTTTAAGCATATTAATAGAAAACTCTGAGCCGATTACAGAAATAGAAGGTTGTAGTCAGAGCAGAGTACCCTAAAAGGTTCATGCATAGCATAGTTAGAAGAACAACGACTAAGGGATAAAGGTATCAAAGGATGCCTACTCCGTCTACATGGTACCGACAGATTCACCTGAGCTAATAACTCAGGCGAGTCGATATCACCAATTAGGAGCTTGTGCATAAAAATGACACCAAGCATAATTCTACGGTTAGTTAGGGACGGAAGGTTAATCAAGAGAAGTCTACTAGAATACGAAGGCAAATTGACATTGCGATCTCAGCTTAAGCCACGAAGAGCAAATAGCAAGAACTGCTTTTGAATGGATTCTAGTCTAATCTGGTGCGACTCATATTGAGGTGACCAAATGCAAGATCCATACTCTAAAATAGGACGGACAAGCGAAGTAAAAAGAACTTTAGTTGTATAGGGGTCATCAAATTCTTTTGACCATCTTTTAATGAAACCCAGGACACTCATGGCCTTTGCGACCGTGGTGTAAATATGGGTGTTAAAATTTAACTTATGGTCCATAAGTACGCCCAAATCATTCATATTATTTAGACGTTCTAAAGGGCTGTTGTTTAGAAAATAAGTGACCAGTTGAGGAGAGTTACGAAAAAAAAGTCATTACCTTACATTTGGTAGTGTTAAGATTTAGTAGATTAAACTGGCACCAGGATTGAAAGTTTTTAAGATCAGCTTGTAGCCGACTAAATGAATCTGTATCTTTATAAGTAAGACAAAGCTTGACACCAGAAGTCACAGGAATGGAAACGGAAAAAGAAGACTTAAAAAGTACCTTCTGTTTTCTATTTGTTAAATATTCTCGAACCCAAGAAAGGAAAAGGGGTGGAAACCCAATGTCGCTCAGCTTAGAAAGTATTAAGGTATGATTAACGGAATCAAAGGCTTTGCTAAAGTCAGTGTATATGACATCAGTTTGTTTACCATTTTTGAACCCCTTGATAATTATTGATGTAAATTCTAAAAGGTTAGTGGTTGTAGATCTACGTTTCACAAACCCATGTTGGGATGGCGAAATAATAGAGCTGCAAAATGTTGCAATTGAGAAGTTATAATTTCAAGATACCCCTATAGTTAGAGGCTTCGGAGTTTTTGCCATTTTTATGCAGAGGAATAATATACGACTCCTTCCAAATAGATGGAAAAGAGGAAGATTCTACAGACAATAGAAACAATTTTAAAATGGGTTTACACAATGCGTTTGCACAGAACCTGAGTACACATCCAGGAATACCGTCTGGCCCCGGAGAATAAACAGGTTTAACTAATTTAAGTTCGCTAAGAATAGAACTTTCATCAATCACTGGATTGAAAATGCAATTAGCCTTTTTTAAATGATAAGGATACGGACTTGCTCGATATTCCGTTGAGGAATAAGTTGTTTTGAAAAAACTCGCCAACATATCGGCAATTGCCTGATCAATGCTCGCTTTTTTATTTTGAAAAGACAAAAAAGATGGTTGCACAGAGGTCTTACGTTTAGAATTAACAAAATTATAAAATGGTTTAGGGTCAGAAGACAACTGAAGCTTACACCGCTGAAGATAATTCTCATAGAATGATGCTTAATAAAGCATCATGAATTTTGAACGAGCGACTGTATACAGAGCATAATCTGATGAACGACGTGTTTTTGAAACTTCTTATAATATCGTGTCTTCACATTTTTCAAATTGGATAGCTCGCAAGAGAACCAGGGAGGTTTGTTAAGCCGCTCCAGCCTACCAAGAGGCACACAAATATCAAAGAGTGAATTCAGAGTATCATAGAAAAAACGAACAGCCGAGTTCATATCACTACAATTGTACAGATAAGACCAATCGGTAGTAGCAATGATTTCATTAAGGCTGGCAAAGTCAGTCTTACGAAAGCACCTAGTTAGAGGTAACTCATTTGAACCAAGTAATGGTGAAAGCAAGGGCAAATCAATTTTTAAATTTAATGTAGGATGAAATTTGTCTTCTGGAAGAACAAATGGTTCGATCCTAGAAACCTCACAATAAGAAGAATCCAATGCAAAAATAAGATCTAACGATTTTCCATTAGAATTTAAGACAGGATTGACTTGGGATAAAGATAAGCCTAGAAAGCCATCAATAAAGTCATGTGACGAAGAGGGCAGCAACCTGGTAGATTCATCTATTAGTGACCATGCTAAAGCGGGTAAATTAAAATCACCTACAACTATGAGCATGTCTTGACTCGAAACTAAAGAGGAGACAAACTGAATTGCCTCTAAATGATTTAAATATACCACCATGTCTGACAATGGTGGAATATAGGAACAAGTAATGAAACAACAAGTGCAAACACGTACATGCTTATATTATCTTAATATTTAAATGAAATTTCAATTATTATTAGAGGCAAGAGAATTATTTACTCATTGCGTTTCTTCGCTCTTTGGCGAAGTTCGGCTATGTTTTTCATTAAGCACTCTGTGTAGTGCTGTCGGTCCTTGTATAGTTTTATGTGGAGGAGATCCTGGAGGAGCTTCCTCACGCGCCTTAGTCTGGCGTACTTTCCGCCTCTTGACTTCTTTTTGGGGTCTTCTTTTGTTTCTCGTGGCGAGCCTGGTACTCAGCCTTCGTGAGTGGGCGTGGTCCCTCGTTTGGACACACCTCTAATACCTCTTCGAGGAGGAGTGAGTCACTTTGAATGGTAGGTACAGCCGTCAGGAAATCCAAGTCCTCTGGATGTGACGGTTCGGTGCTAGTCATCAGCACTGTTATTATTTTTTCTTTTGATTGTTAATTTATATTTTTGTGTTTTTTTTTTTTTTTTTTTGTATAGGGGGGAAAGCATTGTGTTTGTGGAGGGGCGGAAGGACCCGACTAAGCCTGAAGTGATTGGCGGGTGCCAATTTCTGCAGGGGTCTGGTGAGTGAGTAATGCAATTAAAACGCGCGAGAACTTCGTTTAAGATTAATTCTGGTTTATTTCTATTTATGTTACATGTTAGATGTCCCGACACACACGAGAATGTTTCGAGTTGAAAACAGGTATATTATCGAAAGCAATGAAAGAACGGGTGTTCGGGTTAGATGTTCGTACTGGATTGAATATGGCGATTTACAGGAGAACCCTTCGTCACCCTCCTCAGTATGACCGAATTCGGTTTTGGAAAAAACCCTACCACTCACTCTCACTCTCTGCTGTTCACCCGGTGGCGTGAACATACCGCCCCCCTTGCAACAAGTTGCAATTGCCTCGCTGGACATGTCTAAGGATGGGGGATGGCAGCGTTCTGGATCGCCAAGACACGGGTGGAGATGGAGGGGGAACTTTGGATGCAGATGGAGTAGGCGGCACGATGGCTGATGACCTCTGGATAGAAGAAGGCGGGTGCCTTTCGGGTCTTTGCTCTTTGGGTTGGATGTAGGCGACAGAGCTGTCGATGTGCAAGAGCGTGTGGTGTTGCTTGCCACATCGATGGCATCCTGCTGTGCTCCTGCAGGAACCATTGGAATGCTCATGAGCCAAACAGTTCGGGCAGTATCCGTTGCTCAAGACTACCCGTAGCCTGTCGTCAGCTCGAAGTCCTCGAAACTGTCGGCACTGACGGAGCGCGTGTGCCCCTTGACAAACGCGGCACCTGAAGCAATTAGAACTGCGTTCTAAATCGGATGGTGCTGCTGTCCTTAGAGACATCTTCGGCCTGCTGGAGGAGGTGGACCAAGACCTTCTGGATTTCCAGTCACGGATCCACAGAGAACCCATCCGAACATCGTCTCGATCCCCACGAAGGAATCACCAACATTCTTGATGATTCGTTCCCCAAGGATAGTGGGAAGGAGCTCGGCTCCAAGCACCAAATCCACAGGAGCTCTTTGGTGAAATTGCGGATCAGCGAGCGGAAGGTCAAGCGAATCCTGCTTCACCTTATTCGGGACGGCGCGGGACGGAAGTGCTTCAGCTACACTAGGCAGCACCACGGCGACTGCTTGGAACCGTCGCAGCGGTTCGTCAGGAGGAGAAATATGTAAGCGGCACACTTTGTCGCCGCTACCAGCATCGCATTGCCCAATGCCGCGAATGCTAGTTGATACTTTGCAGCTTGGAGGATTAATCAATTCAAACATTCTTTGGGAAATAAAGGACGCTTCGGATCCCATATCAATCAAAGCGCGGATTTGAAACTGCTGGCCACGATGATGAATAGTTACCCTTGCAGTACCCAGGAGGCCAGTGTTGCGAGTGGAGGCCAAGTAACTTCCCACGTGTACATGAGGGCTGCTGGAAGAATCGGAGGACGCAGGATTCGAAATTATACAAGCATCAGGTGCTGAGCTCTCTTGTACTTGAGCGGAAAAGGCCTGAGCTCGTGCCGTAGGTTTTCGGCTTACAGATGGAAAGGTCTGACCGCTAGAGCTTGGTTGAAGGACATCTGTGGCCTCTAGTACACGGTGGCGTTCAGTTAGGAATCGATTAAGGTCGTCCCAGGATGAGACGGCGGTCTTATTTGGAACGGACTGTTCCCACAACAGAAGGGTGGATTTGGGCATTTTGCTCGTACAGATTGCTATAAGAAGGATATCCCAATTGTCTGTACGAGCTCCGGAAAGCTCAAGACCGGTTAAGCAACCTTGAATTGAGGTCTGCAATTCTCTCAACGCTTTGCCAGACTCTTGTGTTACAGCTGGGATTTGTAGAAGCTGCTTGGCTTGGCTCATAATCAATAATCGATTATTTTCGTATCGCGCAGTGAGGTTATCCCACGCGGACTGGAACCCTTCATTGGTCAAGGGTGACCTAGAAACAATGGCTCTGGCTTCACCGCGAGTTTTGCAACTTAAGTGGTAAAGTTTCTCCACTTGTGTTAGGCTTGGATTATGGATAAAAATCGCGGTAAACAAATCACGGAATGTAGGCCAAGCCAGGCTGTCTCCGTTAAAGATTTCGACTTCGCACGGGGGAACTGTGTGGCTTTGATGGGTGGAATCGACGGAGAGCCTGACTGGTGGGGGAGCCATTTTTGTGGACAACTGCTCGATTCGCTCTCCAAACAAAGTCCCGCCTCGCACATATACCATATAACAATAATCATGTTTAGCTTTAATTGTAGCTATGTGCTTCGGACTATCGTCGTTCTTTTGAGCCGTCAAGGCTTTATAGCACCTCTTCCAGGAGGAGTGAGTCCCTTTGAATGGTAGGTACAGCCGTCAGGAAATCCAAGTCCTCTGGATGTGACGGTTCGGTGCTAGTCATCAGCACTGTTATTATTTTTTTCTTTTTGATTGTTAATTTATATTTTTGTGTTTTTTTTTTTTTTTTTTTGTATAGGGGGGAAAGCATTGTGTTTGTGGAGGGGCGGAAGGACCCGACTAAGCCTGAAGTGATTGGCGGGTGCCAATTTCTGCAGGGGTCTGGTGAGTGAGTAATGCAATTAAAACGCGCGAGAACTTCGTTTAAGATTAATTCTGGTTTATTTCTATTTATGTTACATGTTAGATGTCCCGACACACACGAGAATGTTTCGAGTTGAAAACAGGTATATTATCGAAAGCAATGAAAGAACGGGTGTTCGGGTTAGATGTTCGTACTGGATTGAATATGGCGATTTACAGGAGAACCCTTCGTCACCCTCCTCAGTATGACCGAATTCGGTTTTGGAAAAAACCCTACCCCT
This sequence comes from Drosophila willistoni, assembly GCF_018902025.1. Classification (NCBI taxonomy): domain Eukaryota; kingdom Metazoa; phylum Arthropoda; class Insecta; order Diptera; family Drosophilidae; genus Drosophila; species Drosophila willistoni. The sequence continues at coordinate 34,039 of NW_025814060.1, read as the reverse complement.
CACTCTCTGCTGTTCACCCGGTGGCGTGAACATACCGCCCCCCATGCAACAAGTTGCAATCGCCTCGCTGGACATGTCTAAGGATGGGGGATGGCAGCGTTCTGGATCGCCAAGACACGGGTGGAGATGGAGGGGGAACTTTGGATGCAGATGGAGTAGGCGGCACGATGGCTGATGACCTCTGGATAGAAGAAGGCGGGTGCCTTTCGGGTCTTTGCTCTTTGGGTTGGATGTAGGCGACAGAGCTGTCGATGTGCAAGAGCGTGTGGTGTTGCTTGCCACATCGATGGCATCCTGCTGTGCTCCTGCAGGAACCATTGGAATGCTCATGAGCCAAACAGTTCGGGCAGTATCCGTTGCTCAAGACTACCCGTAGCCTGTCGTCAGCTCGAAGTCCTCGAAACTGTCGGCACTGACGGAGCGCGTGTGCCCCTTGACAAGCGCGGCACCTGAAGCAATTAGAACTGCGTTCTAAATCGGATGGTGCTGCTGTCCTTAGAGACATCTTCGGCCTGCTGGAGGAGGTGGACCAAGACCTTCTGGATTTTCCAGTCACGGATCCACAGAGAACCCATCCGAACATCGTCTCGATCCCCACGAAGGAATCACCAACATTCTTGATGATTCGTTCCCCAAGGATAGTGGGAAGGAGGTCGGCTCCAAGCACCAAATCCACAGGAGCTCTTTGGTGAAATTGCGGATCAGCGAGCGGAAGGTCAAGCGAATCCTGCTTCACCTTATTCGGGACGGCGCGGGACGGAAGTGCTTCAGCTACACTAGGCAGCACCACGGCGACTGCTTGGAACCGTCGCAGCGGTTCGTCAGGAGGAGAAATCTGTAAGCGGCACACTTTGTCGCCGCTACCAGCATCGCATTGCCCAATGCCGCGAATGCTAGTTGATACTTTGCAGCTTGGAGGATTAATCAATTCAAACATTCTTTGGGAAATAAAGGACGCTTCGGATCCCATATCAATCAAAGCGCGGATTTGAAACTGCTGGCCACGATGATGAATAGTTACCCTTGCAGTACCCAGGAGGCCAGTGTTGCGAGTGGAGGCGAAGTAACTTCCTACGTGTACATGAGGGCTGCTGGAAGAATCGGAGGACGCAGGATTCGAAATTATACAAGCATCAGGTGCTGAGCTCTCTTGTACTTGAGCGGAAAAGGCCTGAGCTCGTGCCGTAGGTTTTCGGCTTACGGATGGAAAGGTCTGACCGCTAGAGCTTGGTTGAAGGACATCTGTGGCCTCTAGTACACGGTGGCGTTCAGTTAGGAATCGATTAAGGTCGTCCCAGGATGAGACGGCGGTCTTATTTGGAACGGACTGTTCCCACAACAGAAGGGTGGATTTGGGCATTTTGCTCGTACAGATTGCTATAAGAAGGATATCCCAATTGTCTGTACGAGCTCCGGAAAGCTCAAGACCGGTTAAGCAACCTTGAATTGAGGTCTGCAATTCTCTCAACGCTTTGCCAGACTCTTGTGTTACAGCTGGGATTTGTAGAAGCTGCTTGGCTTGGCTCATAATCAATAATCGATTATTTTCGTATCGCGCAGTGAGGTTATCCCACGCGGACTGGAACCCTTCATTGGTCAAGGGTGACCTAGAAACAATGGCTCTGGCTTCACCGCGAGTTTTGCAACTTAAGTGGTAAAGTTTCTCCACTTGTGTTAGGCTTGGATTATGGATAAAAATCGCGGTAAACAAATCACGGAATGTAGGCCAAGCCAGGCTGTCTCCGTTAAAGATTTCGACTTCGCACGGGGGAACTGTGTGGCTTTGATGGGTGGAATCGACGGAGAGCCTGACTGGTGGGGGAGCCATTTTTGTGGACAACTGCTCGATTCGCTCTCCAAACAAAGTCCCGCCTCGCACATATACCATATAACAATAATCATGTTTAGCTTTAATTGTAGCTATGTGCTTCGGACTATCGTCGTTCTTTTGAGCCGTCAAGGCTTTATAGCATCGTGAAAACTCTGCCTCGACTTTTGCCCAAAGTGACTTAAGCTGGTCTAAGTGTATTTTAATAGAGACGAGTGGCACATCGTCAGCTAAAGCCTGGGCCTCGCGAGCCTCGAACGCCGTTAATGCCTCGCACACGGCAACAAAGTCGGAAAGAGACATCGTAGAGTGTCCTCTGGGCTATTACGAATCGAATGGCAACAAACGTGGACTTAGAGCTCTCAAGCGAGGAGATCGAAACGAAGCTGTAAGTGGACTGTATAATTTAAGGATAGAGGAGGAGTGAGAAGTAGAAATGTCTCCTCTTTTTAATGACCACAATGAATAAGCAAAGATCGCATAAATGAAATTAGAAGGATTTATAATTTTCCTCGCAGTTATGGGAATAATTATAAGGATATATAATCACTTGGATATTAAAATTTATACAATGTGGAAAAATGTTAAAATTTATAAGAGTATTTAAAAATATGGAAAAATTGAGATCAGTAGGATTGGGAGTGCCGATAACTTTTCAACGAAGGAAAAAAAACTTGGAATTAATTCATTAAACGGACAAGATCAATTTCATGGATCTGTGAGGAAAAGATCAAAATGCACCAAGACAAGCAAAAATATTAATTCCATATAAATAAAAGGTTTTTATTTTTCTTTAGAAAATAGTTTGCGAATTAAATTCAATCAGTCGATTGAAATATTTTTGCACAATACGAAAATCACGAAGGAAAATATGGATGTCGTGACCGAGTCACGGCTTGGCTCAAGTGTCAGCACTGATGAGACTTGAGTGTCAGCACTGATCGGGAGTCAGCTGTTCTGCCGTGTTTTATGTTTTGTGAATTTAATTAATTGTAAATTGTTTAACGAAAATCACGATTTCCTGCTTTAATTATGTAGGTTTCGAATTATTAAATTGCGGAAAGCCAATCGGAGTGGCTGAGAGAGTGGTTACCGCGGCAAAAATTAAATTGTATGTACATATGTATGTATGGATGTAAAAATTATTTGACATAAATAATTTATGCCGATGGACTAATGATCAGCCCGTGAAGTGTACTTTACACTTTAAGTAAAGGTAAGTGGTACTTTATAAATTCATTCTCGATTATTAAACACCTTTACTTGCAGGTTAGAAAACAGCTGTTTTTACATGTATGTATGTATGTATGTATATGTGTGTATATACATACATATGTATTGCTATGCAATTGGACTTTTGGACAATCAGAATTTCGAAGAATGAAAAAAAATGCACTTCCTAAACACAAAAATGATCGGGAAATACCATGTAACCCTTGGAACAGGTCAGGTATGTACATACAAGTATACAGAAGTGTGTAGGTCGCTATGGAAGAGCGGGAAACCTCACACTTTTGTAAGTTTGTAATGGGATATAATAAGAAATGTTGTACTTATCAGGAATTCCGCCGATGCAAGCTGGAATAGCGGAAGGATATCCGGCTCGAAGGACCAATGTTTGTGGAGGGGCGGAAGGACCCGACTAAGCCTGAAGTGATTGGCGGGTGCCAATTTCTGCAGGGGTCTGGTGAGTGAGTAATGCAATTAAAACGCGCGAGAACTTCGTTTAAGATTAATTCTGGTTTATTTCTATTTATGTTACATGTTAGATGTCCCGACACACACGAGAATGTTTCGAGTTGAAAACAGGTATATTATCGAAAGCAATGAAAGAACGGGTGTTCGGGTTAGATGTTCGTACTGGATTGAATATGGCGATTTACAGGAGAACCCTTCGTCACCCTCCTCAGTATGACCGAATTCGGTTTTGGAAAAAACCCTACCCCTCACTCTCTGCTGTTCACCCGGTGGCGTGAACACATTGAAAGCCGAAAAGTGTGGGACTTGGTATCGACCTTGGTTAGGGGTCACCTCACCGCACTAAAACCTACCCTACTTCCGAATCCCTCTCGCGGAACCAACGCTGAAGTTATTACTTCACGAGGGGGAGATGGCATGAAAGCCTCATCTAGATACTCTTCTAGAGTTTGAATTCTGGTTGCGCAGACGTTCAGCGCGACGCAGGGACTGTATGATCACTGCAGCTAGGTGGCTAACTGCGAGCCAATTGTTTTGCGAGCTAAGTAAGATATCTATCAAGTCATGGACTATGAATGGCCTCCCAATGCCTTGGCTTAGCTCTTCCCGTTCAGCAGTGAATCGCGGACAGACAAAAAAGACATGCTCTGCGTCCTCAATCGGCCCCGTACAATATGTGCAGTAGGGGTCAGATTCGTGCTTAAATCTATGCAAATATGATTTAAAACACCCATGTCCCGTTAGGAGTTGCGTCAAATAAAAATCTGTTTGGCCGTGTGGCCGACTCACCCATTCCCGCACATTAGGTATAAGGCGGTTTGTCCAGCGTCCGTGGGAAGAATGGCGCCAACGGTCCTGCCATTTTTTGAGCTGCTGTGCTGTTGCTACTGGCCTCTAGTGCAACAATATCAAGTGGCAACATGCCTGATATGACCAAGGCAGCATCTTCGGTACGGATCGTACCACCATGGTGATGAGCCATCTGCTTTTCTGTCGGGGGCCACCGTGGTTGGACATTATCCTTGCTAAGGCTGATGTTGCCCTTGCTGCTTTGTCGGCTACATATTGCAGATGGTGCTCATATGTTAGCCTATGGTCGACCATCACCCCGAGATATCTTATTGCCGGCTTGGAGCGGATGACGCATCCTGCAACATGAATGATTGCAGTCTCCACACGTTTCCTGCTGCTGATCAATACGGCCTCTGTCTTGTGTGCAGCCAGAGACAGAATTCCTCTGCATCCAGGATACAATTGATTGCACGGCGTCGTTGGTCCTGGCCTCTGCTTCTCCCAACTCCTTTGCCACTGTGACCACTGCTATGTCGTCTGCGAATCCAATGATCTGCGTCCTTGGTGGCATGTCCAGACGGAGCACTGCGTCATACATGACGTTCCACAGGGTTGGGCCAAGCACCGAACCTTGTGGGACTCCGCCTGTTATTTTATATTCCTGTTGCCCTCTGTTCGTTTCGTATATCAGGATCCGGTCTTCGAAATAACTGTGAATCATTGCAATCAGGTATTCTGGTGCAGCTAAGCGTTGTAGTGACTCAAATTTGCACATCCAGCTCGCTGAGTTGAATGCGTTTCGGACATCCAGAGTGGTGATCTTTGCCTCCTCCTTTCCATCGCTGGCCCTCTATGGCTTTTTTGGCTATTTCGGTGACGGTATGTATCGCGTTGACCGTACTACGCTTCTTTCGGAAGCCAAACTGATGCTCCGAAAGTCCATTCCGGCCGTCGATGTGGGCTTCTAGTCTGTTGCGAATAATCGATTTGAACACCTTACCCAGCACATCTATCATGCACAGTGGCCTGTACGCTGAAGGTTCGTCCGTTTTCCCTCCTTTTGGGAGTAGTACCAGCCTCTGCCTTTTCCATCTTGCTGGAAAGACTCCTTGGCACAGACAGGAGTTGAATCCATCGGTCAGTTTCGAGGGCTGATTCATTGCGATGAGCTTGATGACACCAGCAGGAAATCCATCAGGGCCAGGCGATGTTTTGCTTTTGATCCGCTTGGCAGCCAGCACGATTTCATCATCACTAATAATATACCCGGGATTAGTCTCTTGATGGGCTCCTGCAACTGGATGCTGCAATATCGGCCGCTCTGGGAATAGCGTTTTACGATGTTTGCGAGCAGTACACCATCTGTGGGGGATCTTGCTTTGCTTTATGGCTCTGTTTAACAGTGCACGGTGCGTCTTATAAGCGTCCAGTAGCCTTTGGAACGAGGGACTCCCTCTGGCCCGCTGCTGCTTGCGTCTGGCTTTAAGGCATTCTTTTCGCGCTTCTGCAATTTCACGGCTCCACCAATGCACTGGTTTGCGTGTGCTTCCACCTTGTCTCTTGCGGATCATTGACGCATCACAGGCTTCGCTGATACATAGCCTTTTTACCTGGGTTTTTGCATCCCCTGCACTGCTCTGTGCGATGTTCTTCATAAACAAGAAAGCCTCCTCGCTTAGGGTTTCTTGTGACCATAACGAGAACTTAGACCGTACCAAGCGCGTTGTTTGGCCACCACACTCGAATATTATTGCACTATGATCACTGTGCGTATATACGTCGGAAACTATCCATGTAGCATTCCGGGCCAGGCTCGTGCTTGCAAAAGTAACATCGATTATTGAATTACGTCCTGCTCTGCTGAATGTTTGTGTGTTGCCGATATTCAGTGGACTCACGTTCAGAGATGCGAAGGAGTCCAGCAGTATTCTTCCTCTTGCCGTGGTTTTGACGCTTCCCCACTCCATCGCCCATGCGTTAAAGTCGCCGGCAATGATCACTGGCGGTGATCTTCTGGCGTCGGCGGCTATACAGTCAATAATGGCTGCAAAGTCGTCTATATCCACACTTGGGGCTATGTAGCAGCTAAAAATGGATATGCCGTTGCATTTCGCCCTGGTGTAGCCTCTGTGTCTGCCAACACACTCTAATTGTAATGGAGAATGTCCGCAACTCCATATTGCTGCGCCCATGATGTTGTTTTGGGCCCAGGCCGCGTCCTGTTTTACCCCATATGGTTCCGACAACAGCGCTATGTCGATGCCCAGATCAATAACAGTCTGCTTCAGCAAATCCTGTGCTGCCCTGCAATGGTTTATATAAAGTTGTAGAAACTTAATTTTTGCACTTGTTTGTTGCCTTGACGTACAACGGGCATCCTCTGCTCAGAGTGTTATGTGCCGCGTTCTTTTCGCCGTACCTAGTGCATAAGATGCACTTTGCGTCGTTGTTGCAGTCTTTAGATGCGTGACCGCTCTCTCCGCAGTTGAAACATAGGCTGCCTGCCTCGTGCTCCTTCTTGCACCTGCACCTAGCTGATGTATGCCCAAAGTCGAGACATTTGTAGCACCTCCTTGGCTCTATCTTGGCTCTTATTCTGCATTCTGCAAGACCAATGCGAACCGTTCTGGCAGCAATCATTTTCGATGCCTGATTGGTATTCAGCAGCATAGTTGCAGTTTGCGTACCCCTATATGCCTTCCGCATCTTGGGAAACGATTCCTCTGGCAGAGTTTCATCCGTTAATTTGACGGCTGCATCAAGAACATCCTCGAGTTTGGAATAGAACGGTATATCCCTGATTTCGACTGTGACCCTTTGTGATAAGCTTGACCCGTCCTTCGTCGCCAAGCGCTTGCTGCAACGCCTTGTGTAGTACTAGCGTACCGCCATCGTCATGCTTTTTCATCTCCAGGAGAAGTTCTCCTGCTGCTGTTCGACGCACTCCGCAAACTCCTTCCTTGTGCGAGAGCATGGCAGGGTCAGTCTGGACTGCCTCCAGTACTTTTGCATAGTTTGCAGGGTCACTGCATTGCACCATCAAAGCATCAGGCCGTCTTCTACTCTTTCGTTTAGGTCTTTTGACCGTTTCCCATTTGTTGGCGACTTTTTGTAAGGGGATGGTACCCTCAGCCGATTCTGCAGCAGATGTATTTTGGGTGGTTGACTGTCTTAACACCACGCTGGGTCGTGTGACAGCTTCCCGATCCTTTGCCTTTTGCCTTGTACCTGCAGCATTTGGTGTAGCACTTTTGGCCACAACAGCCGCAAACGTCAGTGGCCGCGTCTTCTGTTTTGGCTTATTGGCCCGAGGTCTGCTTTCTAGTTGGGTTTTTACACCATCCAAAACCGTCTTCATTCTTGCCAATTCATCCTTCATGCCACAATTTGCGGTTGGATGCTGGCTTGGTGCAGAAATAGCGACCATTGCAGCTATTTGGTCGACAAGTGCTCCGAGTTCAGTGATCTGTTCTTTTAGACCTGTCTTGGTCGCTTCTTGGCCTTTTGGTGCCGCTTCTGATTGGTCGGCAGGTGGACTTAATTCACGACATCTTTTTGGCGTATCCTCTACTGTGACGACTGCTGCTGGTGTAAAAGCTGGCAGAGACTTCAAGTTTATAGCCGTCGGAGCCGAAAGCGTAGCTGTTGGCGGCGTTCTGGCCATTAAGCTGCTTCGAGAAAAGGCAGTTGCTCCCGCTGGCATTTTACAGCCATTACTGCTTGTTGCATTGTCCGCTGCATCGGCCAAGTGGTCCACCGATGCAGTAGTTTTCCTGTTAATATTTATGGATGTAGGGGCCTCCAGAATCCGTGCCCCGGCCGCGGTTTGATTCGCCGGTGGATTTCCACTTTAGTGGCTGCCACCTGGAGTAATTTCGTTTTTCCAGCCATATTTTTCTATAAACTTTGATGCATTTTATACGTACTGCCAGGTACGAAAGTTCGTTAATATGCTGCCGGCCGATGCGACGCAGACGCAGACCACAAGCCGCTCAATATGAGGACAGACGCTATGCGGATTTAGGGCTTCCCGAAGGGAAAAAAGAGAATTAGAGAAAAGAAGATGATATGTAGTTCAGTCGGCGATTTCCAATTTAATTTTGGCGGCCAAAATGCTGTTCCCGAAAGTATGCAATGTTTCGGGGGCTGGCCAGCAGGGCTTGGGCGCCCTCTGGTGACCAAGATAGTGCGCTGCTTTCCAACACTGGTGCACAGCTGCAGTTGTCAGCTGTTGTTATCGGCGGTAGTTGGTATTAGAAAGTTCAGCAACAAAAGGAGATCGACAATGCAAAGGAGGAGAAAGTTCCAGGAGTTCCAGCCCTTGGCGAGAGAAGCGCGGGAAAATATGGACCCCTCACCCCTTGCGGAGCGCCAAACTCCGATTGGAACGGCTAATTTTTAAGGCAAACAGAATATTTTGTTACCGGTTGCACTCCACCACGGTGGATGGGCTCAGCTGATTTTGGTGCCAGGCTCCCTTTTATTAGTTTCAGGGTACACACACGAATTCAGGTTCGTTAGACGGAGCGACTACAGAACGCGACCGCACTGGTGGGATAAACAAACCGCAAGATATTATATTATAGATATTATATTTTTGTGTGTATGTGTGTGTGTGTTCTTCTCTCTTTATTTTTTTTTTTTATTTTATTCCATCAAGTAGAAATGGAAAGTACTTACTGCATTTGTGTAGCAGAATATATTGGGTACACTCAACAGAACCACATTTGCATTCTTGTGTCCCCTTTTACTGGGAATTGATCTTTGGTTTGTTCCGAGTATATGGTTTTTATTTGCACTAGAGTTAACGAGCTTTGAGGGGAGTGGCTGTATTGGCTCCTAAATACCTCAATTATATTTTCTCTTAAGCCCGGGTTTCGTAACTCTTTGAAAGTAGTTATCCATCGTTACCGTTTCTCATTTTCGTGCTTTAAAAATTTTTTTTTTGTAACACACACACATACATACATACACAAAATTTTGTTGGTATTCGATGTCCTGGGTCCCTCGATGTCCTTAGTCCTGGGTCCTTCGATGTCCTTAGGCCTTGTCTTGGCCTATTGTCACGGTCGCCATGTAATGACCGGGTTCCACTTGGATTGAATTAATGAAGAGCGAACACGTCAGTGTTGTGGTAATATTCAGATTGATTTTTATTCCAATAATATTCATTTGCTTAACCTATTGTTGCAAAGATATTCTTATGCTGCGACTTAGGCGACGGCTACAAAAGAGAGGGAGAGTGTCAGTACATACATACATATTATTTAGGGCGCTTGCGTCAAAGTGCTTGGTCAGCATATATAAATGTACATACATATATGAACATGTTTAGCTGTACATTTATGTGAATATGTTTATGTGAATATATATTAATGTATACACATAAACATATTCAAGTGCACACTTATGTTTTATTGCGTAAATATTTGATTGTTTATACTTGCAACAAAGTGTTACAAGTTGAGCTCTTTGTGTTGAATGATTTTTGGTATGGATATACTACAGCCCAAAGAGTTTTCTACGTCAATTTGAAGTTCCCCCCAACCGCCGTCTTAGCCCCTGATGAAGACTGCACTTCTGATATCCAAACAATAACATTAACAAGTGATGTTATTGTTTACCCCCTTGTTAGCCACCGGGATCGATTAATTTTAGCTATCTACACATATACCGCGGTTAATATTTAAATCTCGATTGTTAGTATTTAAGTGACGATTGTGTAAGTCGCCTATGGAAAATATCGGTATCGGGTTGGTGCCGCACTGAATCTTGCCATCGCTAATTATACTTATCTTTTTAAAATTCCTTGCTTAGGCTTTCAGCATTCAATTTGACTGCGGCTAAATACCCAAAAGAACTTATTAGAACAGGGCCAGGCACAAAGAGAGCGCTAAAAAAGTTTAGTCGTATGTGTGCACTTGCTTGTGTGCGTATGTTGCTTTACACTGCGCAAAATGAAACTTCATCAAATTCTGCCTCAAATCAAGAAAACGAGTGCAGCAAATAATACTATGCAAGAAAAAGATAGAGAAAACAAAGCAGCGATCAATTTTTTCATGTGTGTTCTTTCAACAAAGCGACATAGATCTGCTTGCGTCGAAATGCTGATGGAAACTAAATCAACCCTCATCCTCTGTGTGAGGACTTCGGCAGCCGTTCGGTTACACGCATACGAGGTGCCGAACGTGTTCGTCCCCCGGGGGATATGAGTACCGGGCTCTGTATTAGAAACTAGAACTCGACGCTCTCGTTCTTCGCTCTCATTTAGAGACGAGCATGATCTCTCTCTGAGACATGAGAGAGAGGTACTACCGTCTTAAGTGAGCAAGTCTGCTACAATTTGACCGTCCTGACAAATAAGATCTTGATCTTGGGTGGTATATATTTTTTCATATCTTACTATATACATTTTGTTTTTTACAAACTATTACATACATTTTTCGTTTATTTACATCTTATATGAATTATTAAAACAAAAGTTTATGATTACATTAAAGTCAACTATTTTAAGTTCTTAACCAGGGCTTCATATTTTGGCCACACCATACTCCCTGATAAGGGTTACGGAAAAGTTGAAATCCCTCTACATCTTTCAGTAAAAATTTTTGCGCTTTTACATACCTATCTCTGACTAGCTTATCAAAACTCTGAGCCGTTTTATAATCTATGTTTTCACCGATCACGTATTCTGGTTCTGGGTTTTCATTGTCGATGTAAAAAATTTCTAACATTCTCCTCTCAAAGTTATCTTCCATATTTGTTTCAGACTCACTACTACTACGAAGTTATTGATCAAAGTCACTGTTCACCGGTTGTTCCTATGGTCATTAATAGTTATGCTAAACTGAGAAATATAAATTTTTATGACAATTGCTGCAAAAGTAATGAAGTAATTGACAAGTCACTGTTTTCGGTTGTTAGTGTAATAAATTCAAAAATATTTAATTTCACGACAATAACTCAGAAAACAACGAAGTTATTAAGAAAAGTCACTGTTCGTGACTTTGACGTTTGTATGGGAGCTATATGATATAGTGATCCGATCCGGCTGAATCCGAGATATACAAACTATGCAGTAAATACAAGCCTACATGCAAAATTTCATGTTCTTTAGCTCTTACGGTGTAGGAGGAGACCGCGACGATCCAGACGGACGGACGGACGGACGGAAATTGCTATTTGAATACGTCTCGTCATGCTGATCAAGAATATATATACTTTATATGGTCGGAGATGCTTCATTCTATGCGTTGCACAAAATTGCAACAAAATTAATATACCCTTTTTGCAAGGGTATAATGAAAGCGGAATAGAAAGTCAAGTTGTTAGAAGAGATGAAAGAAAAATGGTTAGTAATATAGATAAAGAAGAGAAAACGTAAGATGTAGAAATTAATATTAGAAATGTGTTTGTAGAAAATGTGGAGAACAGAAATGTGTTAGTAGAAACATTTTGAGAAAGAAATGTTAGAAATCAATTTAATAGACAATGCAACGACTCTATTGGGCAGAACAGACTGAAGAATCTAGATTTTAAATGTGAAATGAAGATAACTCTTGAAAATTCGAAACGCTTTAGTTGTTCACCTATTGTTCACCTAGGTTATCATATACGTAAAAAGGCAATATTACAATGATTATTTAAAATAATGGATTACAACCAGTAATTACAACCCAGTAATTCAGCATATGTATCGCCGATAGTTTTGGTCAAAAAGAAAACAGGAGATATGCGTCTATGTATAGACCTTTAGAAAATTGAACAAAAGTATGGCTAAAGATGTCCATTACCATTAATAGACGATATACTGGATGGTTTAGCACAAAAGAAAGTATTCACAAAATTGGTTGATTTAAAAAGAGTTGGTTAAATTTAAATCTTTTTTAACACCATTAGGCCAGTATAAATTTCTTAGAATGCCAATGGGATTAAAAAATGCACCGCATGTGTTTTAACGGTTTAGAAACAGCATTTTTTATGAAATGATTAGGGGAAACAAAGTTATATATATGGATGATATAATGATTGGTAGCAGAAATATCGAGGAACATTTAGAAATGTTAAAAGCAGTATTTAAGAAATGAGTGCGAAACAAATTAGAGTTTGAATGGACAAATGCGAGTTTATGCAATATAGTGTAAAATATTTAGGATATTGGCATTCCCTCGGAAGTGTCAACCAAAATTAAACCATCTTGAAACTTTTTTTTTTAATTCTTATTCTTATTTGATCACTTTTAATAACTTCTTTTCTGTATTATCTATTTTTTGTAGGCAAGTTTTACAAGGAAGAGGGTTTAACAAAAAATGTTTCTCACATTACAATCAATTAAAAAAAAGTCAGGATTATAATGCAACCCGCATAATTTATAAATTATCGAATTTTCTTTGCCCACTTTTATACGTTTGACATCGAAAAAGAGGATTAGTTCACATTGTGCCAAAAATCAAGGGTCTCAGAACTCACGAGAAGTTGAAAAGTTGGGAGCAAATATAGTTCTCAACTATAAATTGGAAAAAATTAGTTTATTGAATTTTCCAAAATTTTCAAAGTATTTCCGTTCCACACGTTATGTGATGGCTCCCAAAAAGACTTCCGTTTTTGTCCGTTCCAACTGCGCCACATTTTACAAAATTTTAAAAAAAAATACACTACAGCTTACATACTCTTGAGTGTTGAATAAAGTTAGGTAGAAGAGGCATGTAATAAAGTAAAAAATGTTTAAAAAATGCCTAAATGCCCACATTCAATCACACAAGAGGGAATTCAGACGGAAGAAAAGGCTTCAGAAGCAATAAAAAACTATCCAAAGCCAGACAAGACGCAAGCAGTTCACTTCATTTTAGGAACACTCCTATTTAAGGAAATTCATTAAACGTTTTTAAATAGCAGCCAAACCGATGTATGATTTATTAAAAAATGATAAACAGTTTGAGTTTGGGGAAAATGAGTTGAATTGATGAAAGCACCTGTGTTGGCTATCTATGATCCTAATGATGAAACTGAATTACACTGTGATGTCAGTGCTTTAGGGTTTGGAGTAAACTTTTAAAAATACTAATGGATTGTAATCATTTTGACTTTTACATTAAATGTAGGGCTTAATCCAAGAATTGCTAGATAGGCGCTAGAATTACAAGAATACGATTACGATCTAGAGCATAGATCTGACAAACGAATGCATCATGTATAAAATTTTGTTATTTCTCAATTTAAGATGAAAGGGTTCAGAGTATCAAAAAATGCTTAGAAGAAAGCATCTCTACTCTTCTATCACTTTGGATTGGTCTCTCTCAATGCCATTTCCCACATTGGGCCCTCCTGACAGTACCACAATTTCATATATTCCGATACAGTTGATGTCCTATTAGGCCCTTCCGCCTGTTTAACTTTCTCTACTTCATATCTTCCATGATTTAATTGCCGTTACTTTATAGGGTCTTAAATACTTTCCTTTAAGTTTCAGACCAACGCCATATTGGGTACGCTTAATAGCAACCAAAACATTTATTTTGAATCGTTTTCCCTCTTTTCTCTTTAGATTAGCTGACTTCTTGTTCTCCTGCTTTATTTGTTTTATATAATTAACTGCCTCCATTCGTATTTTCTTCCTATGTTCTGCTAGTTCTTCGATTAGGTCTGATCTAGGCATGTCAATACCGGTTAGGACTTTAAAAGGAGCGATCTTAGTACTTCTATGATGATTTGAACTTTCCCTACGCATTTATACCATGAATTTGGATTATCTAAACTCATTTTAGCTAACATTGGAAAAACAATCTTGTAAATCCTTTCAAGAATGTCACTTCGTGCATAAAGAATGAACACTATTCTGGATACAGTTTTAGGTTGTGTTTTCTGCATATATAAAAAATATCCTTTAGGTTTTTGTGTTTCTCAGAACAGCCGATGACTATTAAGTCATCCATGTAAAGGAATGCTTGTGACGGATTTCATCCAGAGAAAGCAATTTTCATCATTCTTTAAAAGGAGTTTGGTGCTATTTTAAGACCATACGATAGTCTATTATACTGATATCCATTACTAGTGGAAAATGACATAATGCTTCGCGATTTGTCTTCTAGTTCTATTTGGGGAAAACCGGACATGAAAAATATTTGGCTCTGCCCAGTTGATCAAGAATATCGTCTATTCTTGGTAATGGGAATTTATCGGACAACAATTTTTTGTTAATTTGACGATAGTCTATTACCAATCGCCATCGTTTCTTTCCTGGTCCTGGTAATCCCTTTTTGGCACCAGTAGTAACGGACTGTTATACTCGGACACTGATGGTTCAACTATTTTATCTTTAATGAGTTTATCGACTTGTCTCGTTGTTTCTTCGTTATGCGTGTATGGTATTCTGTAGTTTTTGTGTATACTGGCTGGTTGTCATTCAATCTTAGTTCTTGTTTGTAAAAGTTATTCGTTGTAATAGGTTCGTTTTCTAAACCAAATATATTTGTATACTTGGAGCAGAGCTCTTCTAGTACGTTTTTAAACATGAGCTAGAAGTTTAGCTTCAGTTTTTGCAATACTGATTGACTTCTTTGGTCATAAGTTTTCTGTACTTGTAATGTACACAATACGGAATGAATCCAGATCATGTACCTCCCCTCTTAGTCAAAGAATCTTCTTTGATCCAAGAAGAGGTCAGGTTCAGCCTATATTGGTAGTCTCTCTCGCAGTCCCTAATCATCAGATGTTATGATGGGCAAGAGTACCACAAATTAGGCCAAAGCCAACACATCTGCGGGCTTAATGTATCGAGCAGTTTGGTCCGTGTGGGCCTTCTGACTTTCGGCTAGCAAATAGTCTTTGGGTGGGTTTTTTAGACCAGCATTTCTCAATACACCCGTACTACTTAAAATGAAACAAAAACTCCCTAGAGCACGTATATTACACAATTACTTAACCAAAAGAGATGAACTGGAAGGATAGAGAAAAAGAGTATATTAGTATCGCACGAATAGGGAAGCTATGAGGATGTTATTATAGCTTCGCGTCTAAACCCTCCCAACCAATGATTTTCCTTTCGCAAGATTCTGGAAAATCCAAACACAAATTCAGCTCACCGCTCACATTTCGCCACAAGGAGATCACACAACATTTACTCAAACATTAAAAAATTATATTTATATACAAGGGTTACGGAATAGCAAAATACTTCAATAAGTCGGAAACATAATCCGAGTTGACTAAACAAAAATGATGATTCTTATAATATACCATAATCAAATTAAATAATTGGATCATTTCAGGCATTTTGGATGCCAAATTAGGGAGTGTGCCTGATTCCAAGAGGTGTGTGAAGACATAAACCCCCCATATATGTACATATCTACTCATAGCCATAGCCACTTGGAGCTAATTCAAGTGCAATTATTCGATTAAGTGTAGCATTAGGCAATGCAAAGCTTGGTGAAAGGGTAGGGCAGATCAATGGAATATGTCATGATAATTAATTCTATAAGTTGAATAGTGAAGTTAAAAAGATTCTAACCATATCATGTGGGAAATGGCATTGAGAGAGAGCAATCTAAAGTGATAGAAGAGAAGAGACAAACGCGTAGTGGCCGAACATTCTAGTAGTAGTAAAGAGAGCAGGGCATAGGATCATTATATAAGTTGAGAGAGAGCTGTTAAAGAGGCCGTAGATTATTCGCAAAGAGACTGTCAACTGCGTCGCACGTTAAGGTCCATAAGTAGTCCAGTGTTATTTCTATAAGTATGTTTAAGTCTTAACAATATATTGAACTCGATTGTAATCAAACAATTCAAATATTAATAAATAAATAAATATAATAACGATCATTAAATCATCGCCACATTTTTGGGGGCTCGCCCGAAATATTGTTTAAAGAAATTAACATACATACATATAACACTGCGTGAGTGAAAGAGACAAGAAATAAAGTTCTGCGAGGTGACAAAGCAAAAACTTTTTGTGTCGGCATTATTGCAGAGCGAATCAAAAAGGTAAAACCTTGGCAGAGGCAGAAGCTGGACGCGGCAAGAGACAAAACGTTATAAAAGGCCAGACCACCCGCTGGCAGAAATAAAAATATTTTGACAGAAAATTCATACGATAAATACTATTTTAACAACAACACTTTGTTCAATAAAAATTGAAACTAACGAATGTATAATAGGCTTTTTAAATCAAATCCCAACCACTTATAAATACATTAGACATATAAGAATTTTCAAACGAATTACATTGAACCAAACATAATTGTAACATGGAATTTACCAAAAACTAAACTTAATCAAAATTGCGCAAACAACGACTTAATAATAGAAGGCAATATAATAATAAAAATCTACGATTGTGCTTACAACTAAACGAAATATCCATAATAAATTCATTGCTTGACTATAGCCAAAGCATTTATGTAACAAACAATATCACCAACAATTGAACACTTGCACTGGTCCCCCCCAAAAAAAAGCGTGAGAACCCTAATTCAGCAATAAAATTCGGGCCAATCAAGTCGCATCAATATCGATCACGCTACTGAAGGGCTCGCAATTTTAGCCTATAATTATTACTATAAGACATCTTTGTACTTTAGTTTTAAGCATTCATTCATTGAATAAAGTCCCCGCTTTTCAACTCAACAAAAACAATATCTTTTTTTCCTCTCTGGAAAGACCAGATATTTAATAATATAAATGAACTCTTAGACTCTAGGCGACAATTGTTCTTAAAAATACTTATTCTACTGACCCGCGTTTACGGTGGTTGAAATTGTTTATATTTCATGCCCAGCGTTGGCTACTTGATACCGCGCCGCTGTTATAATCTTAAGTGTTTTTTACAGAGTGTGGATGCATTTGTTTGGTTTTAAGGAATAAATGTCATATGAATCTTTATGACTTGATTTTCTGTTATGTTTTTGTTTCGTTTTGTATATTTCTTAGTGCATCTGATTTATTGAAGCCATTTCAGATGAACACGATGTTTAATCTAAAACATTAAATGACAATCGATGTTTGGCTCGGCTCGACTTTGGTGTCCGTCTATGACGCTTCGACTTTTCGCGCCCAACTTTGGCGCTCGACTTTTAGTGTCCGACTTTGACATATAGCACCCGTCTATGATACTCGACTTGATCTTGCATCCGACTATGTCGCAAGACCTCAAACCACAAAACGCAAGACGCGCAAAAACCAACTCTCTCGTCGTCATCTCACATTCGTTCGTAATTCCTCTTTGATCGTCTTTTCTAACACGCTCTCGTTATTTCTTTGATAGTTGTCTCGTCTCTCGTCTTCGTGTACAGTGGGATTGATGCACATCGCAAATCCTCATCCCACATATATTTGTTTTCTCTTGATTTTCTAAACCACCAAAAAATTACTTTCGCTCAAATATCCTGAATTTAATTCGTTTTTCCTCCTCAAAAGAGAGAAAATTTTCGTCTTGAATGTTTTCATACATATATGTGGGAAATGGCATTGAGAGAGAGCAATCCAAAGTGATAGAAGAGAAGAGACAAACACATAGTAGTAGTAGAGAGAGCAGGTCATAGGATCATTATATAAGTTGAGAGAGAGCTTGTTAAAGAGGCCGTCAAGGTCTATAAGTAAGTCCAGTGTTATTTTTCATAAGTATGTTTAAATCTTAACAAAATACTGAACTTGATTGTCATCAAACAATTCAAATATTAATAAATAAATAAATATAGTAACGATCATTAAATCAACACTACATTTTTGAGGGCATAAAGCACGGCGTTAGTGAAAGAGACAACAAATAAAGTTCTACGAAGTGAAACAAAAAGCAAAAACTTTTTGTGACGGCTTCATTGTGCAAGAGCAAGCAAAATAGGCTGTGCTAGAATTGTTGCATAAAATCGTTGATGCCCAAATACGTTACGAAGCAGACACTACACGCACGAGCATGTTTGGTAACGGACGGCGATCAGTGAATCTTTCTAGAACAGTCTAGAAATATTTGGACAGAGCGAATCAAGACGGAAAACGTTGGCAGAGACGAAACGTCAGCAGAGGCAGAGGCAACCCGTTGGCGGAGGCAAAGCTGGACATAGCGCCAGGCAAAACGTCGGTAAAGGCAGAGGCAACCCGTTAGCAGAGGCAGAAGCAACCCGTTGGCAGAGGCAAAGCTGGACATAGCGCGAGGTGAAACGTCGGCAGAGGCAGAGGCAGAAGCTGGACGCGGCAAGAGACAAAACGTTAGAAGAGGCTAGACATCCCGCTGGCAGAAATTAAACGAAGAGTTCGTGAGACAGAAGCGGACTTGGGTAAATTTTTGGGGACTATAGTATAGTATAGGGGAAGTACCTTAATGGAACTTCCTAAAACTAACCTTAGCATTAATTATTGGTATCGAACAGATTTCTTACTCATTACAATATTCAAGACCAGGATAGCTAGGAAGAAGAAGTAGAATCAGTAGTTACAGTTACAGGCGAACTGCCTACAAAGAATTTTAGTCGATCTTGGTACACCCTAAAAGATGTTGAGGACAGTGTATTTTATTTTTCCCGCTCTGGTTGTCCCGACATTGATTCGTGGGTGGGACAAGTTACAGACCTTTATATTCACCAAACAGTTGTTAGCTGCGGCAGGTAAATCATCTATTTGGAGTCAACATGGTATACAAAATTGGGAGATATTAAAACCATCATTGTGCAAAGAATTTTTTCCGAAGCGATCAGCAGCTGAGATTTATAGAATATTATCGAAACGTTCTCAGAAAAGAGAGGAGACTTTACATGAATATTTGTATGCTTAAATGGAAATTGACAAACCAGTGAATTTGGACGATTAGAGCTTGATAGAATTATTTTTAAGGGGCATTCCAGACTCACAAGTAAATAAATAATAATAAAGTTAAATAATTTATACATCTAAGAATCGGAAATGCTACTGATGCGGTGATACATTACATAGCAGACGAGACTATCAAAAGTACGATCAAAAGTGTTCTAAATGTGGTAAAGTAGGACATCGAATGGCACAGTGCAAACCAGAAAATCCAATTAAATATGAGAGAAATACAAACGTGGTAGAAATTGAAGATGTAGTAATACAGCCTTCAAGTGAATTTACTCCGTCAGGGCTAGAACTTAAAGACATCTTTAAATATGAAGTTAGAATATACGGACTTTTAGATACTGGCGCTGGTTTATGTCTAATGCGAATTAAAATTTATTTTATGATTGGATCGAAACCGTTATTACGCGGAGCTAGACACTTAACAGGAATTGGCGACAGTAAAGTGTTGACTTTCAGTTGTTTTATATAATGTGAAAGTGGATGGTTTAGTTATGAACATAGAATTCCATGTAGTGCCAAATCAGGACATAAGTTTTGATGCTAAACTGGGTCGAACGATATTGAACACTGTCAATATAAATGTAACAGCAAATGGATCTAAGTTTGCTATGCGCAACGATATAGAAGTTTGTCACACCGCAAAGAGAGAACAAAATGAGTCAGATATTCGGTGGGCAGGAAAGATTGGAAATATCTTCATCACAAATATTGAAGACAGAGATAAGAGTCTAGACATAAATCTTTCGCATTTGAACCATATGATAAAAGGGGAAGTAGAGAAATTAAGTATTAAAATTATATTGTGCGACGAAATACCTGTGTATCAGCACCCGATACGTTTATCCCTTTGTGATCAGGAAATCGTTGATAAACAAATTCAAGAATAGCTAGCAGAAAAAATATTTAAAATCAGTACTTCTGAGTACGCGTCTCCATTTGTCTTTGTTTTGAAAAAGAATGGTCAGAAGCGTTTATGCTGTGACTACAGGAAATTAAACGAAAAGATACTTCGTGATAACTTTCCCATGGCTCACATGGACAGCGTTTTAGAAAAGTTGCAAGGTGCCAATATGTTTTCAACTTTTCAACTTAACAAACGGATTTTTCCATGTACCGGTAGTAGAAAGCTCTCAGAAATACACTTCTTTTGTTACTCAGAGTGGACAATATGAATTCCTGTATGTTCCTTTCGGTATTTCAAATTCACCAGCTGTATTTACAAGATTCATAATGGTTGTGTTACGAGATTTAATCAAAACAAACGATTGTGTAGTCTACATGGACGACATCATCATTCCAAGTAGAGGTATCGATTATGGTTTGGCCAAGTTAAAACGCGTACTAGACGTGTCAGCCAAAAACGGGTTACGAATTAATTGGAGTAAATGTCAGATGCTGCAACGAAAAGTCATATTTTTAGGGTACGATGTAACAAATGGTACCATAACGCCGAGCAAAGAAAAGATTAGAGCTGTTTCCAATTTTCCCATCCCAAAAAAATACGGATTTGGGGCAGCTTTGTTACAAAAGCTTCCAGAGGATAATTCATTTCATCCCGTTGAATATATGAGTCTTAAGACAAAATTGTGCGAAGAAAGGTATTATTCTTACGAACTCGAAGTGCTTGCTATAATTGGAGCACTAACCAAATGGCGTGTTTATGTCCTAGAATCTCGATTCACCATAGTTACTGATTGTAACGCATTCGCTATGACCATGAAAAAGAAAGATGTTCCTTTGAGAGTTGCTCGTTGGGCTATGTATCTTCAAGATTATGATTATGTTATTGTACATCGATCAGGTACTCAAATGATGCACGTCGATGCGTTGAGACGTTTTGCATGTTTTATGCTTGTTCGTGGGGGGGCGGAAGGATCCAAATGAAATACAAGGAGTTGGCGGGTGCCAATTTCTTCAGGTTGTGGTGAGCGAGTGGTGAATTAAAACGCACGAAAAACTTCGGTTAAATAAACGTAGGTTTTATTATTTATATAATATTCACAGGTAACCCGGCACACACGGAGATGGTTCGGGTTGAAAGTGATTAACAAATCGTAAAAAATGCAAGAGAACGGGTGTTCGGGTGAAAATCTCGATTCGGAATAATGGCGATGCCCATTGGAAAAAACCCAGTCACCCCTCCTGGTGTGACCGTAGATGCCGAGGATCAAAAAACCCTCCTCACTCTTCACTGCTCTTCGCCGCTCACTGCTGTTCACCCGGTGGCGTGAACATACCGCCCCCTTGCAACATGTTGCAATTGCCACCCTGGACATATAACGGACGGGGGACGGCAACGTTCTGGAGCGCCTAGATCCCACAGGAGCCGGAGACGACCCATCCGAACACGGTGCTCTGGGCTGCGGGAGTACCGCTATGACCGGGCACACAGCCTGGTTGGATGACCTCCGGATAGAGGTCTGCCCCGAGTACCACGGACACCGACGCCGGCCGATAGAAATAGGGGTCGGCCAGGATCAGGGTGGCGAATTTCTCCCGAACCGGCGCCACCACTTCCCGGATGGGAGTGCGGATGAGCAAGTCCTCTTCGACCCGGAATATAACGTTCCGTCGGAACGTCTCGTCGGACCTCGACTCGAGGACGGCCGTACAGGCTTGGTCGACCCCGACCTTGGTCACAGCTAACCCCAGGGACCGGGCAAAGGAGCGATTGATGCGGCTCTCAGCCGCACACGCATCGAGAAGGACGCGGGTCTCGAAGGATTTCGAGCCATTGCCCAACCGGAGGACTGCGGTTGGCAGGACAGTCGTCGTCCTGGCGTGGAGCAGGGAGGATAAAGAGATTTCGGGTGCGCCTTCTGGGGAAGCGGAGCGGTCGGACGATGATCGGGAACAGGGTTGTAGCGGGGGTGCAGCACGCCCGGAGGGGGGTGATTGGCTGCGCCGCCGGGCGGAGGCACGTGGTCTCGGCGTTTGGTCGGCCATGTGGAGCAGGGTGTGGTGCCTTTGCCCGCATCGTCGGCAACCATGGCGAGTCCGGCACGCGTCGGATGAATGCTCGTGTGCCAAGCAATTGGGACAATACTTGTTGATCAGCACCGCCCGGAGCCGCTTTTCCCCTCGGAGGTTCAGGAAGCGCTGACACTGCCGGAGTGCATGAACCCCCGACAGACCCGGCATCGGTACACGTTCGTGCCCTGCGGAGCAGCTCGTTTGCTGCGGTGGTGCGGCAGACGTGTGGGGGCCATGTCGCTATGAAGGGGGGAGCTGAACGAACTGTAACGAAAGAAATTACGTAGGGGGGAGTGGATTAGTCTATGCGCGGGAACGAACAACATGCACGGAGACGAGGTCATTCGGAGGAACATAGAGGGATTGGGAGTCACGATACGGTTTTAGGCTCAGGACTCCTGCTGTCTTGCAACAGAATAAGCTTCGCTACGGGTCTTCGGATAGACCCACGCGCGGTGGTGACATCAGCCACTCGGACGAGACCGTCAGCCCCGGGCAGAGTGCGCTCAATTCGCCCTAAGCGCCACTCGTTGGAGGGGAGATGATCTTCGGACACGATCACGAGGTCGCCGGTCTGGATGCTGCGAGTCGGTGACTTCCACTTGTTCCGTTTGTGAAGCTCCTTGAGGTACTCACTCTTCCAGCGGCGGCAGAAAGCCTGCTGGATTGCCTTCAGTCGCTGCCATCGGTTGATCAGTGACATAGGCTCGACCAGAATTTCCGGTTCCGCAATGGATAAGAGCGGTCCTCCAATCAGGAAATGTCCCGGGCTTAGGGCCAGCAGGTCCTCTGGATCCTCGCTCATGGGAGAGATTGGCCTGGAGTTTAGACACGCTTCGATCCTGCACAGGAGAGTGGAAAGTTCCTCGAAGGTGTATTTGACAGTGGACGAAGACTTGTAAAACAGGGTCTTAAAACTTTTGACCCCTGCTTCCCACAGTCCTCCCATATGGGGCGCGCTTGGCGGAATGAACTGCCAGGATAAAATGTGCTGGGGAAATGCCTTCATTATATCAAGCTTGGTGGCGTTCAGGAAATCTTGTTCGAGCGCCTTTGAGGCCCCTACGAAGGTTTTGCCATTGTCGGAGTAAATGCGCTGGGGGCATTGTCTCCGTGCGACAAACCGAGAGAAGGCTGCAAGAAATCTTTCAGTGGTGAGGTCGGAGGTAGCCTCGAGATGGATTGCCTTCGTGCTGAAACACACGAAGACGCAGACATAGCCCTTAGTTATGAGACACGCACGCCCGGTGTAATTTTTGATCTCGAACGGCCCTGCGAAATCAATGCCCGTGTGGGTGAAGGGCCTGGAGTACGTGATCCGTTCTCGAGGGAGATCACCCATCATCTGGGTCTGTAGTCGTCGACGATGAACGATGCAGACTTTGCACCCCTTGAGGTGGGACTTCACCATGTTCTTGATCCGTGGGATCCAGAATTTGGTGCGCAGATACCGCACCATCAGTTGATTGCCGCCATGCAACGTGATGCGGTGGGCGAATTCGACAAGCAGGCGAGTGAAATGAGTACTATAGGGGAGGAGAATAGGGTGACGTTCATCATATCGGAGGGACTCGGCGGCCCGGAGTCGTCCGCAGGCGCGGAGTAACCCATGCTGATCGAGAAATGGATTCAGATTGAGTAGCGTGCTGGATGATGGCAGGGGTCGCCCTTCCCCCAGGGCCCGTATCTCCGCGAGGTATTCCCGACGCTGAGAGGTCCGAATCAAGGCGCGCTCGGCGGAGAGAAGTTCGTCATTGGTGAGGTGAACCGTGGAAGGCGTCGAAATCCTTTTGGTGGCGAAGCGTAGGATGTACGCGATGACTCGTAATGCCCTACCATAATCCGAGAAACGTTCGCTGACGTCCTCGAGTAGGGTGGTCGCGGTGGTGTGGCACTGGACTCGTTGCTCCAGCTGGGTGTCTGGGAGTTCGTTATGGGGAGTTGGCCAATACTCGGGGCTCGCTGGAGCCAGTCCGGCCCATGCCACCAGAGTCTGCTGGCCGATAACTCGGCCGCGGAGACCCCACGGCTCGCCAGATCAGCGGGGTTGTCCTCGGAGCGCACATGTGACCAGCTTTGGCCACTGGTGCTTTTGGAGATGCTGGATACCCGATTGGCCACGAAGGTGGACCAACTGCACGGGGGTTTATTGAGCCAAGCCAACACGATGGTAGAGTCGGTCCAAAACTGGGAGGTTGCAGGTGGGATTGGGAGTTCAGGAACGATCGACGCCCAGAGATCGGCTAGTAAAACCGCTCCGCACAACTCCAGCCGAGGCAGTGAGACTGTTTTGACTGGAGCTACACGGGTCTTAGCCGTTAATAAATGGACGGCTACTTGATCGCCGCACCGAACCCGCACATATAGGGCTGCTCCATACGCTTTCTGTGACGCGTCACAGAAGCCATGAAGCTCCCACGAGAGCTTATCGCTGGTGTTTAGCCAACGGGGAATGCGGAGTCGACTGAGGCCTGGGTAATCTTGCAGGAATTCGTGCTATTGCTGCAGCAGGAGAGGCGGCAGAACATCGTCCCAGCCCAGTTCGGTAAGCCAGATTTGTTGCATGAATATCTTCGCTCGGATGACAAATGGGGCTAGCCAACCAGCGGGGTCAAAGAGTTTAGCGATATGGGACAGAACCTGCCTCTTGGTGATCGACTCCTTCAAGGGGGGGTCCGCTACGGTGAAGAAGAAGACGTCTTCGGCAGCTTGCCAGCGGATGCCCAAGGTTTTTGCAGTGCTCGCGTCTTCCAGCTCGAGAAAGTCCTCTCGCAGCAGGTGCTCTCTCGGAATGTCTTGAAGTACTTCCTTCTTATTGGAAGTCCACTTCCGAAGCGGGAAGCCCGCAGATTGGAGGGTCGCTTGAAGCTCTCGTATGGCGAGACGGGCGTCGGCTTCAGTGTGAGCGCCGGCAAGGACATCATCAACATACATGTAGTTCCGAAGGATTTCGCTCGCCTGAGGATACATCGCTTGCACGTCTTGTGCCAGTTGTAAAAGGACTCGGATCGCCAAGAATGGCGCGCAGTTAACCCCAAACGTGACAGTTTGTAACTCGTAATCCTGGATATTGCCGCAGCGGTCTCGGTAGAGGATCCGCTGAAAGGGGGTATGCCTGGGATCGACTCGGATTTGTCGATACATCTGCGTTATGTCGGCATTGAAAACGAATTGAAAGAACCGCCATTTCAGTACCTGAAGCGTGAGGTCGGCCTGAAGAGTAGGACCGGTGTGCAAGACATCGTTGAGGCTGACGCCTTGTGTGGAGGGGCTCGACGCGTTAAATACCACGCGTACCTTAGTGGTGGTGCTATCGGGCTTAAACACCGCATGATGGGGGAGATAGAAGTTTTTCCCATCTTGAGGCGGCGTCACCCGAATCATATGACCCAATTCCTCGTACTCTTGAATAATGGCATCGTACTGCGTTTTTAGAACCGGATCCTTGAGAAGGCGTGCTTCATTCCGCAGGAATTGAGCCAGCGCGATCGGTCTTGAGTGGCCCAAGTCAACGCTATTCGGACCTTTGAACGGTAGGGACACAACATATCGGCCGTCCTTTCCCCTTTGGGTGGTCTCCTGGAAGTTCCGCTCGCAGAATGCGTCATCCTCCTTTTTCGGCTTTGCGGGAAGGTCTTCCACCTCCCAAAACTTGGTGAGGAGTACATCAAGCTTTGCTTCGGGACTAACTCGCGTCTGTGCCGCGAAAACGGATCTAGACACCGGAGGGTCAGGAGTGATAGCCCCACACAGAACCCATCCAAAGATGGTTTCTAGCCCGACAAAATCACCAATATCCTTTTTGATCCGTTCTCCGAGGATGTGGGGAAACAGGTCTACACCGATGATCATGTCAATAGGCGCGGGCTTGTTGTAGTACGGGTCAGCCAGGGGGCGATCGAGGCACTGCGTCGGAACCGTATTAAGGAATGGAGCTGTTGGAATGGCCCTGACAATTTGGATACGACCAGGGCGGAGACCTCAATCTTGTTCAATCTGTCACACGGGGGAGACAGCATTAGCAGACACACCTTGTCGGCGCAGCCTCCATCACTCTGGCCCATGCCAGTAACCGCGGCGTCTACTGGGTAGAAGGGGGGCTGGACCATGCTGAAGACACGTTCGGAGAGAAAAGTTGAATCGGCTCCCGAGTCGATCAACGCCCGAATATGATGATCCACACCACGATGGTGCAGAGTGACAATCGCAGTGCCTAAAAGGCCTCTGCCTGGGGTAGATGCAAAATAACTTTGAGCATTTGTGAGCTGGTCGCTCGCGGACGGGCGCTCTGTGGCGCTGGATGGTGGGACTTGCGCAGCGGATGGGGAGGGCACGGACACATCACTAGGATGCAACAGCGTATGATGACGCTCCTTGCAGGTATGGCAATTATGCGCACTGGAGCAGCCCTTCACTTGATGACCGCGGGCAAAACAGTTCAGACAAAGTCCCTGCTGTCTAATGGTTTCCAGCCGCCTCTGAACAGGCATATCAAGGAAACTAGGGCAGAGCCGTATTGGGTGATTTTCCCGATGGCACAGCTTGCAAGACGCCGATTTGAGCTGAGCTTTCGCTGGAAACGCTTGGACTTTCATCGTTGCAGAGGATTTGCGGGGACCAATGGGGATGGCTTGGACACTTGGGGCCGACATATGTTCTTCGGTGGCATCCAGGACACGATACCGATCGGTAAGAAATTGGTTCAAATCGGACCACGTTGAGACGACAGTCTTATTGGGCACTGATTGCTCCCACAGGAGGATTGTGGCCTTCGGCAATTTACTAGTGCAGATGGCGATAAGTAGGACATCCCAATTCTCAGTACTAACACCCGAACGCTCAAGTGCGGTAAGACACCCTTGAAACGCGGTCTGCAGCTCTCGCAAGGATTTGCCCGACTCTTGTGCCACCGCGGGAATCTGAAGGAGTTGTCTGGCTTGAGTCATGACCAGCAGACGGCTGTTTTCGTACCGTGCGGTGAGGTTCTCCCACGCGGCCTGGAAACCCTCATTCGTCAGGGGGGACTTAGCCACGATGGTTCTCGCTTCCCCTCGCGTCTTGGTGTTCAGGTGATAGAGCTTCTCCACTTGTGACAAGTACGGGTTGGCGATATAAATGGCGGCGAACAAATCGCGGAATGTGGGCCATGCTAGGCTGTCGCCATCAAATGTCTCCACCTCACACGGAGGAACTCTATGCCCCGCCGGCCTCGACGGAGCGGTGGGCTGACGCATAAGACTCGTCATCTGTGCCGAGAGCTGTTCGATGCGTTCTCCAAACAACGTCCCGCATCGCACATACGCCGCATAGGCGTATTCGTGCTTCGCCTTGATGCGGCTTATGTTTGCCAAGCTTTCCTCGTCGGTTTGGACTGTCAAGGCCTTGTGACAACGGGAGTGTTCCATCTCGACAGTTGACCACAGCGATTTGAGCTGCTCTAAGTGCATTTTAAGGGAAAACAAGGGCACTTCAGAAGTTAGAGCTTCACTCTCCCGAGCTTCGAACAGAGTCAATGCGTCGCACGCCAGAATGAAATCGGAGAGGGACATTCTGGAGTGTTCTCTGCGCTGTTGTGATACGGATCGGGTGACGGGAGCGTCAGAACAGTGCGTCACAACAACGTGCGGGATCTGGGTCTGGGTTGAAAGCTTGGAACGACCTTTGTGTTCACTCGAGTCTTTAACCGAGAATCTGCGACCCTGAGGGAGGCTGGACGAAGACGGACGGGATCTTGGGGATTCGCTGCGGCTGCGAACAGACGAGAACTTGCGCGAAATATCCGTACGCTTCACGGTCGCCGGAGTTATCGGAGGTCGAACCTTCTCCGGAGTTGAAGAGGGAGACGAAAGACCGTTAGACTTCGGCGCAGTCTTGGACGGCTCCGTGGACATACTCAGGGGACGACCTTACCGTTGAACACCGAGTTTGTGGGTTTTGAGAAAATGGGGAAAATTTGAGGAAATGAGAAGTGGACTGTATGAGGACGCAAGAGCTTTCTCACTGTGCACCGCAGGATTGCGGGAGAATTATCTCGCGTGCGGCTCGGAAACGGAGCCCTTTGAATGGGGATAGATGCGGAACAATATACGAACGCACGAGTGCGGATCAAAACTTGCACGTAGACAAGCTAAATGATTACAAAACAAGTTTGTATGGATTCGTAAGTAACGCTGGAAGTACGTATAAAACAAAACACGGAGGAAATATATAAATAAAGATGTATAGGATAAAAGAAAATACGTTTTTGTATAGATCTGGATCTGGATATATATATGTGCGCACAATACTGGCCGGAAAAAATTATATATATAATTTATAAATATGGACGGATGTATAAATATGGGCCCGATAGTGCTGGAAAAAATATATATATGTATTTATTTATAAATATGGGCGGATATATATATGAGCGCAAAAGGCTGGCCGGAAGAAGTATATTTATAATTTTTGAATATGAATGGATATATAAATATGGGCCCGATAGTGCTGGAAAAAATATATATATATGTATTTATTTATAAATATGGGCGGATATATATATGAGCGCAAAAGGCTGGCCGGAAAAATATATTTATAATTTTTGAATATGAATGGATATATAAATATGGGCCCGATAGTGCTGGAAAAAATATATATGCATTTATTTATAAATATGGGCGGATATATATATGTGCGCAAAATACTGGCCGGAAAAAATATATTTATAATTTTTGAATATGAATGGATATATAAATATGGGCCCGATAGTGCTGGAAAAAATATATATGTATTTATTTATAAATATGGGCGGATATATATATGTGCGCAAAATACTGGCCGGAAAAAATTATATATATATAATTTATGAATATGGACGGATATATAAATGTGGGCACGATAGTGCTGGAAAAATATATGTATTTAGTTATAAATATGGGCGGATATATAATTAGGCGAAAAAAGGGAATCGGAAATAATGTGATTTGAACTTGGCGCGCTTGAGCCGCCTATCGATATCACGACTCGACTCACGTGTCACCACTACTCCGAAAACAGCTGTCGGCCGCTGTTTATATATTTGGTTTTTGATTTTGTTGTTTAATTATGTTAATAATTTTTTTTGTGGTTGTGCGGAAAAACCAAGAACAAAAGAACGCTTTTACGCACCGCGAGTGTTGTGCGCAAACCAAACAACCGATCAATGCATATGGACAGATGCTTTGATCTATGTATGTACGTACATGCATAAGTACACAGGTGAGTATATAGATGTATGCACACGCGTTGTTCACAACAACAAAAAAAAACGTAAGTAATTGTAATTTAATTGGATGTGGAATTGTGTTAAATCAATGCGCGACACCGAAATGTATTATATGTTGTGGATATGTACATATGTATGTGCAATGTATGACTATGTAAGCATATATGTATGTACGTATGTAAGCAAGTGCACCGGTATCCAAAGACGCGCGTGAGGAATTTAATTTCGCACCGAATTCGAACGCGCAAGAAATCGCGATGCATACGTTAAGTGCTATTTAAAAAAAAAAGAATATTTTTTTTTTCTGCCTTTTGTGTCGTGGTAAATGTGCGAAGGGATTATATATATATGGGTAGGTACATATGCGCGTACATCAACAGGTGACGATGTATGTATGTATGTATGTACGTAGATGCGCGCGTGCGGAAATAAGTTTGGCATTAAAAATAATTACTCCAACACATAAGAAAACGCGGTGAACACTTGATTATTATTCTTCCCTATTTTTTATAACACTTTAATAATTTTTTTTGTTTTTTTAAACTTTTACGCGGATTTGGCAAACAGCTGTGGAAATTACATACATGTACATGTGAATGCATATGAAAAAAAAAGAGGTGGATTTGGACAAGTGCGAGGAAAAAAACATAAATAAAAAATGGATAATCGTGGAATGTAAAACGAGAACGTTGGACAATCACGCTAAGGATTAGGAACTACCATGTAACCTCACACTTTTAGTAGTATGGAAATGAAATGAATAATGAAATTTTGTACTTATCAGGAATTCCGCCGATGCAAGCTGGAGGAGCGGAAGGATATCCGGCTCGAAGGACCAATGTTCGTGGGGGGGCGGAAGGATCCAAATGAAATACAAGGAGTTGGCGGGTGCCAATTTCTTCAGGTTGTGGTGAGCGAGTGGTGAATTAAAACGCACGAAAAACTTCGGTTAAATAAACGTAGGTTTTATTATTTATATAATATTCACAGGTAACCCGGCACACACGGAGATGGTTCGGGTTGAAAGTGATTAACAAATCGTAAAAAATGCAAGAGAACGGGTGTTCGGGTGAAAATCTCGATTCGGAATAATGGCGATGCCCATTGGAAAAAACCCAGTCACCCCTCCTGGTGTGACCGTAGATGCCGAGGATCAAAAAACCCTCCTCACTCTTCACTGTTCTTCGCCGCTCACTGCTGTTCACCCGGTGGCGTGAACAATGCTTGTTGAGGACACTATTAAACATCGATTAAGACAATCCCAGTTGCAAGATGAGTGGACCAAGTCAGTAAGGACACTAGTCGAAAAAGAAAGTTATAAAGACTTCTATATAGGGAACGAGATTATCTTTAAAGACCCTAATTGTGAGTTGATTGAACATGAGATTATTAGACTTGCGCAGGGTCATTTTTCCGTCAAGAAAACGCAAGATTTGATCGAAATCATACCATATTCCCGATTTGAGAGATAAGGTTATTCGTGTGGTACATAGTTGTGTGGAGTGTATTGTCGTTAACGCAAAGGCTAGCAAAAGAGAGGGACATTTAACTTCGATATAAAATGGTGACAAACCACTTTGTTGTTACCATATTGATCACGTCGGACAAATGGAACTTACGAATAAACGGTATAATTACTTTTTGGTAATTATAGATCGTTTTTCTAACTACGCATAGTTACGTAGCTACGTTTGGTTGTATCCCACTAGGAGCACAGGCGTAGATGAAGTGATACGGTGTTTAAAAGTTCAAGCAACAAATTTTTTGAACCCAGTATGATCTGATAGGGGCGCGGCTTTTACTTT
Source organism: Drosophila willistoni (assembly GCF_018902025.1). Taxonomy (NCBI): domain Eukaryota; kingdom Metazoa; phylum Arthropoda; class Insecta; order Diptera; family Drosophilidae; genus Drosophila; species Drosophila willistoni. The sequence goes on along the minus strand of NW_025814060.1, from coordinate 2,889 downwards.
GCACATCTTCAAAAAGTATTGCGAGGATCACGACATCGTGCATTTATTGATTACCACCGGAGTACCGCGAGGAAATGGGCAGGTTGAAGGGATTCACAAGATTGTTATTCCAATTTTAGCTAAAATGAGTTTAGATAATCCAGCTTCATGGTATAAATACGTAGGTAAAGAAGTACTAAGATAGCTCCATTTAAGATAATAACTGGTATTGACATGCGTAGATCAGATCTAATCGGAAAACTAGCAGAACATAGGAAGAAAATACGAATGGAGGCAGTTAAATATATAAAACAAATAAAGCAGGAGAACAAGAAGTCAGCTAATCAAAAGAAAAAAGAGGGAAAACGATTCAAAATAAATGATTTGGTTGCTATTAAGCGTACCCAATGGCGTTGGTCTGAAACTTAAAGGAAAATATTTAGGACCCTATAAAGTAACGGCAATTAAAAATCATGGAAGATATGAAGTAGAGAAAGTTGGACAGGCGAAGGGCCTAATAGGACATCAACTGTATCGGAATATATGAAATTGTGGGGACCGTTATTCGGGTCGAATGTACCGTACCGCACGTCAAGGTCCATAAGTAGTCCAGTGTTATTTTTATAAGAATGTTTAAATCTTAAGAATATATTGAACTCAATTGTCATCAAACAATTCAAATATTAATAATAAATAAATATAGTAACGATCGTTAAAGCAACGCTACATATATTAAATATTTTGAGTGGCGTTCTGATAGCTGTTGGTTGATGCTGCTTTATCATCTGAAATGATTCAACTTTCTAGTACCCAGGAGATTGAGTTAAATCCTTTAGAGGCAATTCAGTTTGTCTCCTCTTTAGTTTCCAGTCAAGACATGCTCATAGTTGTAGGTGATTTTAATTTACCCGCTTTAGCATGGTCACTAACAGATGAATCTACCACGTTGCTGCCCTCTTTGTCACATGACTTTATTGATGGCCTTCTACGCTTATCTTTATCCCAAGTCAATCCTGTCGTAAATTCTAATGGAAAATCGTTAGATCTTATTTTTGTATTGGATTCTTCTTATTGTGAGGATTCTAGGATCGAACCATTTGTTCTTCCAGAATTTGTTCAAAATAAAATAGCGAGCACTGATCAGGCAATTGCCGATATGTTTGCGAGTTTTTTTAAAACAACTTATTTCTCAACGGAATATCGAGCAAGTCCGTATCCTTATCATTTAAAAAAGGCTAATTGCATTTTCAATTCAGTGATTGATGAAAGTTCTCTTCTTAACAAACTTAAACTAGTTAAACATGTTTATTCTCCGGGGCCAGATGGTCTACCTCAGGTCTACTCAGGTTCTGTGCAAACGCATTAAGTAAACCAATTTTAAAATTGTTTCTATTGTCTGTCGAATCTTCCTCTTTTCCATCTATTTGGAAGGAGTCGTATATCATTCCTCTGCATAAAAATGGCAAAAAGTCCGAAGCCTCTAACTATAGGGGTATCTCAAAATTGTCCGCTATTCCGAAAGCTTTTAAGAAAATTATAACTTCTCAATTGCAACATTTTTGCAGCTCTATTATTTCGCCATCCCAACATGGGTTTGTGAAACGTAGATCTACAACCACTAACCTTTTAGAATTTGCATCAATAATTATCAAGGGGTTCAAAAATGGTAAACAAACTGATGTCATATACACTGACTTCAGCAAAGCCTTTGATTCCGTTAATCATACCCTATTACTTTCTAAGCTGAGCGACATTGGGTTTCCACCCCTTTTCCTTTCTTGGGTTCGAGACTTCTGGTGTACCTCAAGATAGTCATCTTGGCCCTCTGCTCTTCACACTATTCATTAACGATCTTCCATCAGTCATTGTTTATTCGCGTGAGCTTATGTATGCTGACGATGTCAAGCTTTGTCTTACTTATAAAGATACAGATTCATTTAGTCGGCTACAAGCTGATCTTAAAAACTTTCAATCCTGGTGCCAGTTTAATCTACTAAATCTTAACACTACCAAATGTAAGGTAATGACTTTTTTTCGTAACTCTCCTCAACTGGTCACTTATTTTCTAAACAACAGCCCTTTAGAACGTCTAAATAATATGAATGATTTGGGCGTACTTATAAACCACAAGTTAAATTTTAACACCCATATTCCACCACGGTCGAAAAGGCCATGAGTGTCCTGGGTTTCATTAAAAGATGGTCAAAAGAATTTGATGACCCCTATACAACTAAAGTTCTTTTTACTTCGATTGTCCGTCCTATTTTAGAGTATGGATCTTGCATTTGGTCACCTCAATATGAGTCGCACCAGATTAGACTAGAATCCGTTCAAAAGCAGTTCTTACTATTTGCTCTTCGTGGCTTAAGCTGGGATCGCAATGTCAATTTGCCTTCGTATTCTAGTAGACTTCTCTTGATTAACCTTCCGTCCCTAACTAACCGTAGAATTATGTCATATGCACAAGCTCCTAATTGGTGATATCGACTCGCCTGAGTTATTAGCTCAGGTGAATCTGTCGGTACCATGTAGACGAAGTAGGCATCCTTTGATACCTTTATCCCTTAGTCGTTGTTCTTCTAACTATGCTATGCATGAACCTTTTAGGGTCCTCTGCTCTGATTACAACCTTCTATTCCCTGTAATCGGCTCAGAGTTTTCTATTAATATGCTTAAAACATCTGTCCTATCCCATTTAGTTAATAGATAGCTATAGTATTATTTATTTGTCTGTCTTTTCTATTGTGTATTTTGTCCACGCGATTCGTGCGTGCGTTATACGGCTGCACCCCTCGGTCGGTCGGGTGGGAGGTGGGCAGTTATCTGCTTGGGCTCGCGCGTAACAGGCTTTGTCCTGGTGTCGTAGGGGCCACTGAACGTACTGCGCATAGATCGTCAACGTCCGCTAAA